>NC_134038.1:142656759-142839259 GCF_965140245.1 Athene noctua | reverse complement strand
AAAAAACCTTTTCTATATTTTTGCACCGCTTGAAAATCAGCTTCGTACCAAAGTAATATTGAACAGTTTATATACATTTTCAACCATCAGAGCCATACAGGAATCTTCTTAAATATATGCTCTAATTTTTTAAAAAGTAAAATCCTATACTCGAAGCTGAATTTAAATAGTCACAGCTGATGTAAAATGTCCCTCACTGGTATGTGGCAGCCATTTTAGGTATTCAGGTTGTTTTGTTGTTTTGTACTGGTATTTATATAGTAGAAATACAAATACTTGAAGTATGGTGATTCCCATCAGCATATCATAAATGCAGTGCAGCATTTCAGGATAAAAGTTGAATTAGCATTGCAGGATAAAAGTTGAATTTCTGATTTTCCTTTGAAAAGAATATATTCAGGTTTTCTGAACAAGATTAGAAAAAATAAATTAAGAAGAAAATCAAGCATAGAATTACTGGACCAATATCTAAACTTTCCTTAAGAATGTTTTGCTTTTTCATCGCACTAAGGCACTTGAAGCTTTTTGAAACATTAGTTAATTTCTCAATGTCTGTAAAAAAATTATGAAAAGGGTATATAATCACCATTTCATAGATGAAGAAATGGATATTCAGTGATCTGTTCAGGACCACTCAGGAAGTCTGTGGAAGATCTGAGTATGAACACCTTGCCTTACAGCTCCTCATGTTGCTCCTTTCTTCCCAAAACACATCCCATGTCCATGGGACTCCACAAGGCAAATCCACATAATGAGAGTTTATAAGGGAAAAGATGCTGCAAGTCTGCCTAATGACAGCATAGAGCTGGGTTTTTTTGGCTTTTTTTTTTTTTTTTTTTTATAGAATCACCTTGGGAAGATATTTCTTAAACTAAATCTGACTACTGATTCTGTAGGCAGTGGTATGGTTTCTAGCTCTGTAGTAGCTGAACTCACAAATGTGATACTTTTCAGACTTTATCCTCTTGAGCCAAAGCTGTAACCTCTAACACTTGTGATTTTAGCTACCTATTTGGGAGGTAAGCAAGCAGAACAGGAAAAACATAGGAGTCTGAAGAATTAAACACAATTTCCATTTTAATTCCAAGTTACTTGGAATTGCGTTGTGTGAATCCTAACCAGATAATGAATGATGAGATTTAGAGGTTCAGCTTGAATACCTTCTCACAGCTGCTTACACAGCCCAAGCTGCACAGAGTCATGTGTTTCCCAGTTCCTGGGTTTTTTTTTGATCTGAATCAAGATCATTTGCCCCATTTGTCCTCAGCTCCATTTTAAAACCAGGCAAAACACATTACTACCTTCTGGCTCTTAATTCAAGTGCGTTCCTGCCTTTCTTCATCCTATCATTAACTGCCCCTTTTCTACCACAGCAAACTCAAACTATTACATTTTTAAGGCCCTTCATGGCTATGGATCCCCCACAGATCATTTCTTCTGCATCAACTCATACGTTCTCACCTGGGGACTGCCAGTGATGACAGCCCTCATCCCTCATCAACCAAAGTTTCCTGGAAGTATTCTTAGGCTTTTTAGCAGACTGCCCCTTATGCTTCAGAGGAGTTTCGCATGAACTCAGCACAGCCATTGCTTCATATTCCTTCAGCTCTTGCCTTGAGACTCACCTATGCTGTAATGCTGATAAAGCACTCGACAGTAGTTTTTGTGTTGTGACTTGTCCCTATTATGCTAATGACAATAATTTCCCTGTTATCTGATGTACCTCAATTGTGCAGCATTCACCTGTTGTTCCTTGTTATGTTCATAGAGCCTCCCTGAAAACCTGTTTAGTTCAGTGTTAAAGGCTTTCAAAGGCTTTAAATCAGGCTCCTGGAAGCTAAGTCTATTCCATTTTGTGGGCACAGTTAAGAGTACAGTGGGGGCCCCGTCCAAATAAGTTGTACACCTGACAACACTTTAGCCTTCCTCCTGCCTGCATCTCCATTGTAGCTAGCTTCCTTTTGGTCTTGGGTGAAGGGTGAAGATCTGTCACTGAACACTTTTTTTTTTTTTTTTTTTTCCAGTTAAAGTTAAATTTATAGTAAAAAGGGTTGTTCTTTAGACTTTGTTTTGAGGACTCTTAAGCTTTGTTCCATGGCAGATCTCCTTCTATCCTAATCCATTTATCCATCTCTACTTTAAAAATTCACTTAGGTAGCCACTCAACTAATTCAACTAACACTGGATTAGAATAGACCCATCCCATGGGGCTTTGAAATCCAAAGCCCCTACTGGATTTAGATATTTTTTCAAGACCTACTCCAAAACGCAAACACAAAAGCTTCTCAAACCTAGGGCAGAATGAACCGATTTCTAGCAGTGACCTCATTGAGCGCAGATGTGTAGGACTGTGCAGACTCACACAAATACTCCTATTTAAGTTACGACACTGACTCCATATTCCTGCACCAACTAGTTCAAAGGAAATGTGTACTTCAGATATTGGTGGGAAAATGGGAGGCCCCTGTGCAAAGACACACACAAGACCTGCTTCCACCACCTCCCTGCTCCAGGCAGAGGTAACCCAGAAAGGTCTTCCTTATCTCCCTCTCAACCATCAGAGAAAGAATAGCAAATTTTAAAATCAATTCTGGAAGAGCTTGCAAGTTGGCAAAAGAGCCTGTAATGGCTCTAAACCTTTAACATTATTTTAAGGCTATATTTAAATATATATGTGTCATTTAAAATAACTCCCCTGCCCTCCTCCCATTTGCTATTATTCATTTCAGCACCGAAGCAACAGCCAAATGGTTTACCAGCCTGTGTCGCTAACACTTGCATAATAACTTGAGATCTCACAACCCCTCTATTTATCAAGCAACAATGTTACCAAAAATAACTGTATGCATAGCTATAAGGGGAGTTGGGGAGGGGGAGAGGGGGGAAAGGGGATGGGGAGATTTGTCAATACAATTTGAAACCTGCAATAAAGAGCTAGCGTCAAAGCTTTTACAGTGTGTAAGTCACTTTTCCCTGATGGGGCACTTATCACAAGGTGGAGCCGGAAAGAGAAGGGCTGTGCAGGCCCTTGGGTGCACTTGGAGAGATGCCAGGGCTGCCAGGTCAATGTGGAGCTCCAGAGCGATGTCACTGCACATGTCACTGCAAACCAGCAGCAAGTAAAACGGGGGAGACTTCTCAGGCAAGATTTGCAACAAACCCACAGAAGCCCTTTCCCCACCACATCTTCACAACCTGGCAGTAATCGTTATTTCCCTTGCTATACACCTATTCTTAATACCATTATTCACAGCAGATTGATTGGGCTTTAGTGCAAAATGCAGTAGGTTAATCAAGAAGGAATGTCACTGTTGTGTCCCTTGTCCACTTACTGTAAAGTGTTTCTTGTGTGTGTGGCTGTGTGTGTGGCTGGTTTTTCTTTTCAAAGCCTGAGCATTCCTGGGGGTGGGAGGGAAGGAGAAAGGGAGGCAGCAGCTCTTTAGAAAGGCTGCTTCATCTGTGAAGTTTACAAAATACCATCAGCATTGCTGAACTAATGAATAACAAGAATGTGTTGTCTCTAGCTTTTATGCAGACTGTTCTGAAAAGATTCAAAACTGTGTGGGACCTGCAGTGTTGATCTGCCTATTCCAGGTACAGCTTCAATGATTTTTATCTCAGCTTGGAACACAGAGTGTGTTCTGATACTAATACTGATAAAAGCATAAAGGCTGATGCCATCTGCCATGGCAACTATCAAGATGGCAGCTGCTTTTCATCAGCTTTATCTGAACTTTGCATTAATGGGAATTCAGACACTGTGGGTGCGTTTTCAAAAAGGACATAAAAATGATAGCACTCCTCTGAATAAAACCAATTCGTCAAATATCAACCTACTCTCATCTCCTTTATCTTTCTGGTAAGAAAAACGAAAAGGGGGGAAAAATTCCATGTGTGCTCTCTTTAGATCACCTTGTCTCTTTATCAGCCCTAGTCTCTGATGTCTCTGTGGTATTAGATGCTTCCACTCACACAGAAGCAGCAGCAGGGCTGTAACCCTAAGAGGCTCTGACTTTGAATCCCAGCACTGGCATCGCTGCTACAAATGGGATTCAAATGTGCAGTGTCTGAGGGCAGTGCAATCAACAAAATAGCATGCTAGTGTTCAGAGCCTACCGCAGGTAATAATAGAGGCTTTTCCCAAAGAAAGAAAAAATAAAATAAAATAAAAAAAATAACGGAGGGGGTGAGAAGTAAGGAGAGGAAAAAATGTTCTAGTAGTAATTCTAAGGGGCTTTTTTTTGCCTTGGCAATGGTTTACAGCAGGTACACCTTCTTCACATTCATTAACGGTGCTAGAACATGACAATTCACTACAGAAAAGATGTTAATTGCAGCACACAAGCTTTGTGTTGCTGGCTATAAAAATATATACAAAATATAAATATAAGATAGTAGTATACTAACACATTAGATGCTGTTACACTTCTACTGATTTTGCTATTTTCCAGAAGGTTATTTTCCCTGAATTTTTTCCTCTGCTAATTAAATCTTTATTTGATTTATTTTTTGGTTTAACTTAGCATCTGGCTCTCTCCTTCTCGGAATAAATTTTATTGAATTTTAAGTAGATATAGATATATAATGGATGTATCTAAACAAAAAAAAAAAGAAAAAGAAAAAGAAAACAATGATGCTAAACTACACATACACTGGAATCCAAAAATTTACAAAACATGTTCTCAGAAGAGTGTTTGTTGCTACTACAGATTGCTTTGGCAAGTAAGACTGAAATGCTTGAATGTTACTGAAAGAAAGCCTAATTAGAAAGCAGAGTTAGACATAGAAAGCCAGTTAGACATAGAGAGGACAAGGACCAGAGTCTGAATTGTGCAAAATACTGAGTGACTTCAGCTTTCCAAGAAGTCAGTAGCAGTTGAGAGAACTCTCTGGCATTTAAAGTCAAGCCCCGAGGGACCAAGTTTACTTGAAGCAAGAATAGCAGACCAAATCATCAGCTACTGTAAATCAGATTAGAGCCGCAGCAGTCAAACGTAGGGCCTGAGCTGGGCCAAAGGCAGTGGCAGCTTGCTGACTATTTGGCCCAGAAGGTCTCAAAATTGATAGGAATCCACAGATCCACATCTAAATTAAAATTATGAACTGTATTAGTAATAATGCTGTCCATTATAAAATATTTTCGTTTCTTCTCAGTAATCGTACCTGGAAAAAAATATTAAATACCTGATTCTGCCACAACATGGTTGTTGGAAGCCAGGGAGGAGAGAAAAGGCTGAGACTTAGAAAAGAGTTTTTTATGTTTTCCCTCTGCAATCCACCATTTCAAGTACGCACTCATTTTCTCTTTCTGTTGTTGTGTTATATAGCAAATGAGGTTAGTATGCAGAGTAAGATAAACTTCATTTTCAACAATGCAAAAAGAAAGAGAAAAAAATGTCTACTAAATTTCAGTAAAGCAACAAAGTAGTGTACAAAAAACAAGCTTTCCCAGATTTTGTTTTCCAGTGCTTCCATTCCAACTTAGATCCTCAATTACTGCTGGGATGCTGTTGAGGCACTTAAATTAAGGGAGTTCTGTAAATTCAAATGAGTTTCATTTCAGCAAAATGTCCCTCCCTAAAGCAAAACCATCAAAAATATTAACTGATATCTTTGCTTAAGTTCTCGTAGAATGATGAAAAGCTGCAAGCCCAAGGAGACCACATGGAGGTCTTATTGTCCTCCAGTAGCTTCCTCCAAATTATGTTTAAGGTACCTTGATATACCTAGAAGGAATATGAAGAACTTAAGGAACCTAAGCAATGAGGAGCTTGAACGGCTGAAACTTTTGTTATCCTCACTACAGGGATAGGAGATTTTTTGTCTCAGAGCCATCAGTCCCACGGTGTTTTTAGGCACTAAAAACATTTATCTAAAGAAAGTAAAACAATTACCTTGCACTAGAAAGTAACAGCAATAAAACAAAAACATAGAAAAAAAATGCAGCTAGGAAAACAAAAATAAAGCTGACACCACGCAGAATTTTAGGACACAATTCTATGTGTGAAAAAGTCGATTCACCTCTCCCCCTTGCAAGAACATATTATTAATGTTTAATGTCTACAGCAAAAGATAAACACTTTCTGGAATGGGGTGAAAGAAAGTGTACACAGAGCCAGTACATTGTTGTGTGCTGGCTACTCTTCTTGGGAGCTACAAGGGCATTGATTTTTCAATAAAGAAAGCAACAGGGAGAATTTTAAGTCTTACCAAAAGAGGGACAATTCCATTCTCTAATAAACCCACCTTCATAATCCTTCTCATTCTTTATGACTCTATGGCTTTACTGTTGCCATCCATTGCTTTTATCATTTGAAGTCAACCAGAGTTTTGCCATCGATTTCCAGGCAAGCAGGAGCGGTCAAAAATGTCATAGCTTTTGAAACTTTTTTCCCAACACAAAGACAAGAGAGGTTGTTCTCAGGTTAAAGTGTTCAGAAAAGACCTCCATCCACCTCCTCCAGCATCCAGAAAAATGATCTAAAAGTTGTGCCAGGTAAAGCATTAAATCAGCAGTTGAAGAAGGAAACTAAATTATTAGCTGTACAAATGGATTGTAAGAAGCTGATCGGAAGGCCACGTTTGGAATAATGGGCACAACCCTGAAAAGGTGATACAGAAACTGAAAATGTACAGCTGAGGTTGGCCAAAATTATATGAGAACTCAAGAACCTGAATTATTTGAAACTTTTGAAACAGATGCTCCATGCTCTTCAGTGAGGAAAAGTGACAAAATAAATACAGACGAAAGCAAAGCAGAATAGAGAACTCCATTACCTAAAAGAAAAGACTGTCAAGTTAGAAAAACAAAGTCAGTGAGAAGCAGGCTATTAAAAGTGATATGACTAAACCCTGTTAAAGCCCCTACGGAAGTCAGTGAAGTTTGCCACCAACTCACTAGATTTACAGGGTTGTTCCTGAAGTGGGATTTCTGTAAAAGAAGGAAGAATAGATGTATAGGGATGTACATTAAATATTACGCATGGCACAGTCTTTACAAATTGTAAAGCAGTTAGACAAATATTTGGAAAAATATGTATGAGAAGAGTATTACTAACAAAATTATTCTGAAATCATTGAAGGTACCTTTGTTTAGAACAGTAGAGGAACTAGATCTGCATGATGAAACTAAATGCAGACTTTTCCATTCAAAAATAACAAAATCCCGGTAGATGCATTGTCACCTAGTATTCACCAGAGCACAAGCTGCTTTTTTCATTCAGCTTCAATACACCAAATCTTAAGTGGGATTTAGGTAACCACCTGCATTCTTTTGTACCTAAATGGCTTTAAAAATATGGTGCAACTGGCCTAGGTCACTTTCCTGATATACAAGGTACCTTGTCAGCATGCTCCTTAACAAAGCTATAAAGTGTGGTAATACATGGACACACAGGACTGAGCTTTAAATTAAGGCAGATTTTATAGACTCTTGTGCTTAAAGTTTGAGATTTTGCAATGCATCACTGTGCTGTTCTCATTAAGACACTGATAAATTATAGTTATGTTTATTTTTTTCTCATTTAAATTTTAAAATTGCAAGATTTAGTGCAATATGCAGGCTCGGAGAGGAATCAGCCTGCAGATCTCTGCAGTATCTTTTCCTTTTACGTAAAGTGGCCTTTGACCTCTGCCCACAGCCTTATACAATGTCAGGTCTGTTTGCATGCAGCAAGGAGTCTCATTCCTGTTCAGTGGGACTACGTGCACAAGCCAGTACAAAATATTGTTGTCTGTTATTAATAATGGGAAAAAATTCTGATGCCTGGCACTGAAATTATTTTGACATATTAATGTTGCATTGTAACTGTGTCATCAAAGTGGGGGTTCTGCATGTTCCTGCTCTTCAATTAGTCTGCAGTCGTAATGGTCAGATAATGGGTTCTCCATAGAGTTATGCTGAAATTGCTTTCCCCATCCTCATCTTATATTGTGATGGCATCGGATCAGGGTCTTCAAAGACATGCCTCGCCGTCATCATTCATCATCGTCAAACTGGTATTCTGCTAAATAAACTTTCTGAGACTTTTAGAAATTTGATATGAACTCATCATTCAAGCAAACTGAAAGTTGGTTTGACCTGGAAAAACATGAAGAGAAGGAAGTTGGGTAGCTCTTTTGCAAATGCAGATATTGTGGCTGCTATGAAGCCTTCATAGTTCTCAGGACCTAGGCCCACTTAAAGGATTAAAAACTTAAACCTGAAGTCTTTTTGCAGGGAAGATATGCAAGTGTCACACACATTATATGTGATTTCAAATAAAATATTCCACATCTCATTTTGTGGTTTGGAAAAAAAGGTGAAAACATAAATGTGCTTACTGGTCATCAGATATCATCTGAGCAGACTCCTCCTCACATAGAGACTCCTTGTGAGGCCATGACTGCAAAGGCTCTGAAGTTGGACAGGCTTCCATTTTGGGTTTCATTTAGAGGAAACAACTTGTTTCAGTGCTTCTGTGAATCAGATTTCAAAGATCTAACAAAATGTTGCAAGGTTCAAGTCACTTAGTTTCCTTAGAAAGCTGTATTTCATCTGAATCTTGTCCATATGTGTGCATTACTGAAGAATAAAGGAGACGATATGTAGTAAAAGATCGACAGTTATTCTGTATTTATCTGATATGAACACTTTTCTGCACAAAAGCTGCCCTTATGTAGTCTAGAACACATACAAACCAGACCAAATTTAGTTAATCAACAGGTGCTCTGCACTGAGATTAGAACACCTATCAAGGACCTTGCAGATAAACTGTTCTAGCATGTTTACCTCAACACTTGGTCTGTTCCGTCATGAAAGACTGTCAGTGGATTCTGGCTTAAATATCTCTTACACTTCTTATATGCAGTGTTTTCTAAGGAATAGGTCTCTGATTTTTTTACTCAGGTGCATTTGATAGGAGAAACAGATACCACAACTGAGATTTAAACCTGTTACTACAAACAGATCTCAAAATCTTAGTGCAACTGCATAAAAACTCAGAATATAGCCTCTATGAGACAAAAAAGAGATGTAACAGGAATAACAGCAATGATGTAACTCAGTAGAAATGGTGGGTAAGAGCCAGTGTTATTGCTGTTCCACATCAAGATCAGGGACCGTGCTCTGGGGACCATGCACAGTCCCTTTCCATGGGAGAACATGGAAAACTCATCCTTGGTCCTACAGCACAGAAAATCATAGCCTGGACTTGTTTTTCTCATGCGTTTGGCAGGTGATGGATGATCAGAGATGATCACAAGAGGGAAAGGGAGGAGAGCTAGAAGAGGATGTTAGTTATGCGGGGGGGACTGGATTTCCTTCACCTTCAGCATTTACCACAATGAACTATGTCTCTGCAGCCTGCGATCGGGCAGGGTTGGATCTTTCTGACTCAATGGCAGCGTGCACTCATTTCACATGTTTAAATGAATGGCACAGCATACTAAACCATAAAGAATAAAAGTAGCAACTTTTGACAGTTTTTAAAGAAAAGGTGCTGTTTGTAGCAAAGCAGGCTAGCAGCAACAGGAGAAACAAAAAAAAAAAAAAAAAAAGAGGGCAGAATGCACTATTTCCACAGGTAATTTGATCACAGCCCTAGAATCACAGAGTACTTGATGTTACCCCAGGCTTTGACAGGGTGTTTTTGGCATTCCTGGAAGAGACGGCGTAGTGAGCCATGACTCACACCACCTGCCTACCATGACAACTGCCACAGCCTGCCGCAAGGTTTAAAATCAATAAGAGCTTGTGTCTTTAGGTCACAAACGTTTTCTGTATCATTTACATAAAGAGTCTGCAACAGAAGAAAAAAGAAAGATGCCTATTTTCTCAAGTTATTGCAAAAATAATTGAACAATCAAGAGGTCTTTCACCTGTTACAATGCACAGACAAAGTAGAATTTTTTTTTTTTTTTACTGGTAGAGATCACGCTGGGCCTAGAATTTAAGATACAGATTGATTGATCTCTTTAATCTAATATTTGTTCATGGGGAGGCTGTTATCTTTATTGTGGTGACACCTGCTAGTGTCGTTATAGTTAAAGGCTTACTGTATTTCTATTATAAATGCTGGTTTGGGGTTTAATATATCAGCAGGTTTGCATTGCATTGGGCTTAAACACTGGCCTAGGAGTCGTCGATCCTAAGGCACACAGGCAATTGTTTTAAACCCCAGACTGATTCTGTTCAGGGCTTTTTTCTTTAATAGAATTGCTGAAATACTGAGGGAGGAGAAAACGTATAAAGTAGCGTGGATTTCCATAAGCAGTTGACACAAAGTCTCACTCTCAAAGCTTTATATTCAATACAAATTAAAATCAAGGTGTAAAGATGCCGTCACCTGACTTGACAAACAGGCTGATAAACCACACAGAGATGTAGTTTCAAGTGATGTGACATATCTTGTGGTCTACCAACACCAGTTTGAGCCACCCTGCTAATATAAAATGGTCCAAATGCCAGCAGAGCTAGCTGCTTTAGGAGTGCTCTGCATAAGGGAACGCTCAGTGGCACAGACGGCTGCCTCATATGCACTAACTGCTGGTAGAAGGGTAAGCAACAGTAAGGAAAAAAATGAGTAAATGTTCCTGTTTGTTGAAGTGGGTAAGCTGTTTGCTGTGCAGTTTAGTTTACTTTGAATTGTACCGCTGGGGGTAATGCTGTGTCGCTCAGAGCACAGAGTCATGTCAGTTGGGGCATTTCTGGGCATAGGCTGAGAGTGTAAATGGGGGTGGACCTGGGGCTGCTCTAGCCTCTGTGAGAAACTACAGCAGCAGTTAATTTCATGTCACGAGAGGCTAACAAAGGCACCCTGAGGCTAATTTAGAGCATCTTTCTAAGAAGTGGAATAAATGATTCTAGGCAAATCACCATGCTGACATGGAAAATACTACTTCCAGGACAAGATCTAGCTTTCTTAGCCTTCTCCGTTTTTCTCTTTAACTTAAATTTTCTAAGTTCCCTTCCACTCCCATGTCAGTTTTCACAGCTCCACTATGTGCGTTTCCACCGTCTCACTCCATTTCTGCACAGCCCACTATCCTCTGTCTTTTTACAGAGATGAGCAGGTCTCGAATATGATAATATGCCACATGGTAAGAAATTCTCTCTAAAAAAGCTGGCACCTACATTCTAAGTACAAATCACGTGTGCTTATCTCACTTTCATACACAGTGTGGGTGCTGGTGTGCATGTACCCACACAGATTCGGTGGGCTAATATCCAAAACTTACCCTCTCCCTAGGCTCTTCCTCTATTTTTAACTCAGACACACCAAATACAGACTTGAGCCTGAGCTTTCCCTAAACTGGCTACTTCTAAGGATCACTCCCCAAACTCCTCTCCATAGCCCTTCCGTGGCCTTAGCACCTGAATTGATGCTCAGGAGACCTGCCTGATGTGCTGCCAGGATGAGTCAGACAGGGGACTGTATCATCACGCAGGTCCTAGCACACCATTTGATTTTGCACATGTATCTGCAATTAAATACATCCATTTTACATTCAAAACACACAAAACTGGGGAACAGAACAATACCAGCTCTGCAGAAAATGTCATCCTCCTTCATCACCCCTACAACACAACTCAATCGTTTATCTGTAAAGGGTGGATGAAGTGGGAAAATATCCTACTCTAGACTATCTAATCTCTTGTTCTACCTCTAAATGAAATAGTCTTCCCCATCATTTTTATGTTTTTATGTATATGTACACACACATTGGTGCACATGCCTGCGTTTTTTATATTCCAACTGAAAAACTAGATTTTAACATGCTTTTTACCTTGTTCTCTATCTTCAGATTCTTCGTGTAGTTTCTACTTCTCCAGGAATTTCACCAATTCATCACAGTGAACATGGTTATTTTTTAATTGCTATCCATACTGTAGTAAATATAAATGACAAAAATCATCAAACATATGTTGCCTAAGTTGTATAAATATGCATGTATGTTAAAGATGTGGTAGCAGGCAGGTGCACAGGAAATCTTCATAAAGTTAACAGCTACTGCAGCAATAATAAACTGATGTTACCCTTTCAAATGCTAGTCAGGATTTTGCAAGCATTAGCCACCATCGTGTGATTTGAGCAGTGCCACTAATACAGATATAGTCAAGCTGGCAACTTCTCCCCCCTCGTCTCCCCCGTCTCCCCCTTTTCTCTCACAAAGAAATAGAATGAGTTTATTAAAGTATAGATGCCATTTTCATCTTGCAACGTTAACTGTGTTGTCTGTATCCCAAAGGTACTGAGCCAGTCAACGCAAACAGCTGTGCCACCTACTTGCAACAGTTGTACACCCACCACAAAGCACGGGTAGGAGGAGCAGGTTAAAGCGAACCGTAAAGCTGCTAGTGTACCTCACTTTGCAGTTTACCCATTAGCTCGAGGGAAATTTCATCCCTTTGGAGAATATGCATTGTATGTAGAGCTCATAGCACAGAGTATTCTTTTGCTCTCATCTCCTATAAACCACCTACTGCATTTTTATGTTCTACAATCACATACACCAAAACAGTGTTTAGCAAATTAACATCAAGCTAAATAAAAGGCATATCAACCAACTTAGCAGGCAGCTTTTAGATGCTTCTGTACTGAGGATGTTGGGTGATCTGTAGGCTAAGATAGCTGTATTTCCCTCATATTCTCATTATTTGCTTTTAGTATAATTGGATGAGTTTAACAGGAAAATTAATTCATTTTCACAGGTTTTATCAGTAGCCCTGATTACTGCAACATGAAGGAATAAGGCAAGCTGATGGAGGAAGGCACTGATTCAGCACATCTCCAAGGGCAGACTACACAGACAGGATTTCTGTAGAAACCTCACAGTGTGACAAAACTGCCCTTCCACTCCATCCCTTCGTGAGGCAAATGCCCAGCTGCAGAAACTCTCTGTGCCCAACCACAGACAAGTGCATTGCGCGTTTGTGCGTCGGGAGGGGAGGACATGTGTGTGGTTGCTTGTGTGCAAGTGCAGTGGATTTTCAACTTCCACTGCAGATGAAGTTTGTTTGCTTTGTTTGCTTTCTGTGAAAGTGCATGATAAAGCATCTCTCCTCTGTTTCAGGACTGAAGTCTTTCCCATCGTAGGCCGGCTATGATGTCATTGTTCAGCAAAGGTTTTGTCTCACAGTTGAGATGTGATAGGATGTAAAAAAATAAGAGAAGTAGCACATGCATGCATTAATAGTCCTGCAGTTGATCATTACTTCCAGGTCCTGCTACCTCTAACACCAACAGTGTCTCACAAAGCAATACAACAAACCAGGACTTCCCTACTACCACTAACATCCACAGAACAAACACACCTGTAGTTTTCAGAAGTAGTGTCTATTTGAGGACAGATCTCCATATCAGTGAATGTCTAGACCTTGTAATACTGATCCTCTGCTACAATAACACGAACACAATAAGTACTAAGTGTTAATTTAGAAAAAGAAATACTTTTAACTACAGCACAATTAGTTGTGAGTTTCATCCTGCCTCTTCAATATAATTAACTAGGGCTTTATCTTACCATTATCCTTGTATGCATTAGGGACTCAATCTAGGAACTTCTTCCTCACAGGACTCTAATATACTCTTATCTTTTTGTATTAATTGAGTTATCTCATACTGTCACAGAGGCAGTAGCTGAAATAGAGATGCAGAAACTGCAGTCACTCCTGAATGTTACTTGAACTCAGAGAACTTCAGCTATGGAAGTGTTCTGTCACCCAGTGCAGCCCTTCCGGGGGTCTGGTTTCCCTCTCCCTGGAGCGTGGGCAGGGAAATCCCACTGTTCAGGACAGCTCCGTTATCCCACACAAATCACATTAGAGTTACTCGAAAGCCAGTTGTCTCACTTTTTCTCATGAGCACTGATGACCGCCTCTGATCTGGGAAGTAATTTCCAGGGAACCTCACTGGCATACAACAGTGTATGATATTGCCGTATCAGCAATCTCTGTATAGGTAACAAGTGAGACTAAAAACACATACAGCACATAACAAGAAACGAACGTGCTTTATTTCTGTCTTGTCTGCATCATGCTATGTACTGCTGTCGGTGTATGTTTTCCTGAAGCTGTACTGTATTCTAATTTCTCATTTTCAAGGAAATTATTGTTGCTAAAATCCACTCCCCACACACCTCAAAAATGACTGCTTAGTACATTTATAGTCATGCAAATGACAGTAATCTTTGAAGCCATATTATTTAATATAATGATGGGAAAGGATAAAAAGTTGAGAAGCAGGAAAAATGAGAGTTGCAGGATTCAGGTCTGCAGTGCTACACACCCTTAACAAGACCGAAAGAAGAATGCTGCTAACTAAAGCAACAGGCCTGACCAAACAGTCATCTTCAATTCAGAAACACCTGCTGTGCTTATTCTTACCATGACCTTCCAAGGTGATCTCATCAAAGTGTCAGTCTTCCTAGACTGGTGTGTAATCACTACAATACTATGTAATGACCATATGAGGGATTGTTTAAATTGGCAAAGGCCAAGAAATTCAAGAGAGATATTAGATATCAAGATATTTAATTTATAAACAAGCAAGGAAACAAAATTCTAGCCCTGGCATCTGCAGAAGTGAAGTTACTAAATAAGATCTGGGTTTTCATACAGAGACTTGCAATAGCAGACCTGTGAAACAAATCTCTCTGAGTACACATGAGTCTCCCAGACAACTAATCTGACGGGTCTGTAATGAGCAGGTACAACTGCTCACCACTTAGCTCCCAGACAGTTACCTGTACAGTAGCATGTAAGGATGGTAGTTTACGAGCAGATCACAGATTGTTAGAGCAAAACCAGGAATTTTGAAATGTGGCTGCCAGAAACATTTGGTTTTTTCAGTACTGCAGACCCCTGAAGTGGTCTTGTGGACCCCAAATGTAGCAGGTCCCTAAAGCCTTGATCAGATTAGGTGAAAATCACGTTCAGCATAGCTCTGTATATCCCTCAGTATTCACTGCAGTAATAACTGAAGAAACAAGTGGAGGCATATAAAGTGTAAGCCCCTGACCTTCCTCTGTCCTCAGGGGAAGTACAGATGAGTCTAGGAGTGTTTACACATCCCGTCTTTTAACTCTAGAATGAGTTCTAAAATAAGTCCATCACAGCTCTAGATAACTTCATCATAGGTATCTAACCTCAGGAGACATTAATCCCTGATGCCCAGCAAGTGATGTTGAAGAAAGGGACTCAGAGTTTAAGAGCCCCAAGGTATCTCAAAGTACCTCTACTTCATACTTGAGGACTGGAGCAAATGGTCCTTCTGCCATACTGAACCCCACAGTGACTGCTCCAAAACCCAGTTGTGGTTCCCAACTTACCCCACATGCCAGAAGCTCCACTGGTTCTCAGTCCAAGTCCTGGCCCCTCTTGCCTTTGCAGGAGTGTGAAACTCTAATACAAATCAACATAGCAGGGCAGATTTTTGTCTGATAAGAATACTAGCATAGTCCCATTTAAACTGGTGGACTGTTGTGTCTCACACAAACCAAAGAGGAGAGTTACAGGAGGAGTAGTAAATAGAGGGATAGTGTCAACTATGAGCACTCCATAACTGTGATCAGGGTGGAGTGAACACCCATAAAATAATTTTTGTAGCATTCATTTTAATACCGAGGACCTCATCATGAGGTCTGTCCAGTACAAGACTCTGGGTAAAGTTTGTTTCAGTTTCAGATGCAGTTTACAGAGACTTTTTTTTTTTTTTCTCCTTGATGTGGGTAGACTCAGTTATCAACTCACATATTCACATATCAGCAAGTGAAGTTTCTGCTGTAGGAGGGAAATGTGCAGGGAGTTGCTGGGAACCCCCCAACCTCAGCATTTCTCTTTCATGATACTTCCCTGTGCTCTCCCTGTATAACTCCATATTTCTTCTTATTAAGAGCATGTCTTGACTCCAAAACAATACACATAAATTAGAAGTTCAATTAGCAAGACCAAGTAGCCACAAATAATTCACTTGGATATGATCTAGAAACAAACAAACAAGGCACTGTCTTAAAGAAAGGCTTATTTTCCTACATGGGTACGCTTGAAATAAATACGAGAGGGACTTAGACAAATGGACTAACATCATATAATAAAGTACCAGTTTAAGAAAAATGCACAGGCCAAGATTACAGCAAATTATACACTCCTGTACCCAAGCAGCATTCACACCCTTGAATTAGAAATATGCACACTTAACTCCAAGGATCAGCACAGAGCCCTTAGCCTATAATGATATTTCCTTAGCAAAGAAAACCATATTTTTCACTTCTTTTATCTGCAAATGGATTTACCATTTCTTATTAAACTTTCAGTAAAAAAACTGGTCTGTGACTGACAGTGAGAGGCGTTTCTGCTCAAAAGGAAGAAGTTTAAGAAAACGATAACAGTCAAAAATGACCTGTTCTCTGAGAAGCAAGTAAGGAACTTGAAGTATAGATACCATGATGCACTCAGCCTGTAGTCCCCAGAAACAAAGCATTTCTGGGCCATGCTAAACTGAAAACACTAATATATAAACCTTATGAAGGCCTGAACAGAGGCCCTCCCCACATCCTTTTGGATGAAGAAGGGACAGGAAAGGGCATAGCTGTACCTCTATTTTCACTCATTAATCTGTTTGCCCACTTCATGGATGTCAAGGAAATAAGGTTAAGCCTGAGGGCCAAATTCTGTGTTCACTTACTGCTATACTCTGTCATCTGTCATTGGTCACTGCTTTGCTGATGTGACCAAAGCAGTTCACAGCATTTTTACTTTCTACTGTTTCAAGATGCCAGGAGTTTTTGCTTGACAATGGTTAGAGTCAGTCTTTATTTTTTATTAAAACCTGAGATTTACCCAAAGAAAAGGACTTCAGGAAAAACCCTTACAGGCCAGGGCTTCTTCATAGCCTTAGAAGCCCCTCCGGAGAGTGGCTAGCCTCTCAGAAAAGGAATATAACCAGCTGACTCCAAGTGCCACTTGATCAATAATGAGATATTCAGAAGGAGTCTTAATTTTATCTAACCAGAGGGATGAGACTATCATCTTCCCTGACAACCAAAAACTCAGCAGAGACCTCTTAAAGGGAATCATCTCCATTAAGTTGTTGCCTGCTTGCAAGCAGTAGCAGTAATGGCACTCACCAGCTTTCAGCTGGAAGCGATTGGAGGAGGATGCAGCAGGTAAATTAATGCTTTGCGGGGGCATTGCACACATCCCCGTGGCATTATGTCATTGTGGCACTCATCCATAGAGTCTGCAGGGATTTGCAGTCACTTCCAAGACTATGCTCAAGGTGTTAGGATGCCCCAGAACGTAAAGCATATCTGTCCTGCAACAATATGTGGCTTGTGTGTGTGCGCACGTGCATGCACATCCTTTCCACAAATGCTGTTTCATGGGTGCATCATAATACCAGCATAGCATCTTTAAATTAAAATGTAATGCTTAAAAAGACTATTTGCAGTTCATGACACTGCAAAAACTTACTCTGACTTTTTAAAAATTTACACTATGATAAGATTGTTATTACTCCTGAATAATCTTTTTAGTGAAGAGCAAATATTTAAAATGTCAGGTTGGTTACCGAAATACATAAATCTTTTTTAAAAAGCTTGGGTTTTTGGGGACTGACACATGTTATCATTAGTAAATTTCAATATTTAGTCAATGACATAAACAACTCATAATTTCTTTAGACAGTTTATTTCCAACAGTACAGTTTATAGATTAAGGAAAATTAAATTCTTCTCAGGCAGACAGTATGATCTTCCCATGACAGAGAGGACAAAAAGCAAAAATTTATCTCCAAAGCTTTAAGCTTGTGCTTGCCATTGCTGAGTTGGGTAATTGGTCTGACAAAGACAGAGGAAAACAAAAAAGAAAAAAAGAAAAATTAAAAAAGAAAGAAGTTCCAGTAAAAGGAACAATCTTTGATGTAATAGATCAAGAATCATGTCAGTAGCCAAAGACAAGGAGTTTTAGGAATAAGAAAAGTGGAAACAGTCTGAGTTGTTAAGAAAGTCAGAGATTCTGAGGTGCACAAGACATATAAAGGAACACCTCATATAGGTAATAGCTGAATACATTTTATGAACCAAGCAGATGATAATTTATCTTCTCTGTGATGTAACCCAACACTGTTTAGTCCCTTCTTAACAACCCTTCAATCAAGTCTCATTTCATTTAAATCTAAATAACACTTCAGCCACCTCCTAAAGGGAAGGACTTGCAGATTTCCCTCTGGAAATACATTTCTATAATCTCAGAGTGTCCAAAAACCCCAAAATTTTATTTTAACTTCTACAATGAGGAAGTATTTAAATAAAACAGAATTATGAAACTGATGTTGCAAAACGTTGTCACTTCTCAAAAAAATTAATCCGATAGTGTTTGCAGTCATGTACTCGTGTACCTTGCATTAGGTCTCACCTTATGTTGCATCTATATTTGAGCTGTAGCAGGTTTTCATGTAACCTAAGTAAACTTTAGTTATAAAACAATTATTAGCATAAATATGAATAACGTTTTTGAGACAGATTCTATCATCCTGACTGTAGAAAAAACTCAGTGGTGTGACACTGAAATTAGTGCTTACCACATATTGTCTCTCACTTTCACCAACTCCATGACTTCTTAGTTCAGGTATATATTTCTACTTTTTAGATCAAGGTCATATGACAAGTATGTCCAGAGCAGATAAGATAAATCTCTTCCCCAGTTGAAATGATGAGTCTCTTGTTCTCCCAAGAGCCTGTCATGTATTCAGAATTGTCTAGTTTTACCAACCTCTAACCTCATAATTTCTGTAGGTGTAAGTCAATCTTTTCAGAGGATTTTTAGATACATAGCTGCATTGCACAAGTCAATAATTCTTTATAACAGGTCTTCAGGCAAAATACATAACTAGTCTGAAATGAGTTTTGGTTTAGTAGCTTGCAAGTTATGTCGGGCAAAACCAGGAAACAGCCATATTTTCAGAGCAAATATGATTCACAGTGGCCCAAAAAGTTTGCCTAAGACTATAGAAACATTTGGAGACTGTGGAGATGCAATCTCCCTCATATTCTACCGTGATGTCAACATAAATTTCTTGCCTAAATTCAGTTCCACCATGATAAATAGCATGTGGCTTCATTGCATTATGAGACTTGAAACCTGTTGGTCTCCATTTAAATTGAGATGATAGCTAAGCACATCTACTTTCAACATGAACCAATCAAAAAAAGATGTGATTTTCCATAGAAACATCTCTACCAATAGTTTATATGTGCTGAAGTAGCCAATTACATCTTGGCACACTCAAAAATACATAGCAACAGCAATGACAGCATGGCAACAGCAGCTGCTGCACAACGGAAAAATTAGAAAATTACTCTTTAGAAAAAAATATATTCTGTTAATTCACTTTGTTTACATTTTCTTCTATGAAATAGTTTTAGAAAACACTGTATGTGTAACTAACTCTTCTTGTGTACCTTGTTACTGGATGGGTGAATTAAGATTATTAAGGAAAAAATTCCGGTAGTCAGAAGTTGCCTTCCACCATGAGTATAATTCTGCACATGGCAAATAATTCAGAAAGTATGGGAATTTCATTTTACTTCCTCCCAAATGAAGGCATACCAGTGTGCATCAGTTGAGTACACTTTTCATAGCCAGCATGTTGACTTTGGTGCGACAGGACAACTGCCCTAACAAGTGGGACATTACCTGACAACCCACAAATGGCCTGGCCACAGTGGAAAGGCTGATTCTTCCCTCAGGCAAAGCCGTCATATGTTCTTCTCACACGGTATGACATTTGCCATATGATCAGATGTATTTACATGAGTATGCACTTAAAAATACATAAACGGAGGGAGTGGGTTTTAAATAGCCATGGTGGAAATTCTGGTTTTTTTAAATGTTAAGGTCCAGCTCCTGCCTCCGCAAGCATATGTTTTGCTTCCACTCTCCCCTTCCCAAAGGAACGTCCTACTTTTATTATGGGACAGCACCCACAAGAGTGGTTATACCGTGCTTGATTTATACTGTGTCAATGATGATATAGCAGTGAAGAAGCAAAGGGTTGTCAGTGCTTTCTTGGAGGGGTGTGAACGTGTATGTTGCCATTGAAGTGCCACCTGCATGTAAAACAGAGCTGCAGAACATGGCAGTACACAACACGCATTTTTTCAGGGAGGTGATGTGAAGGCAAAAACCTGTGCAAGAAATCTAGCAATTATATTCACAGTGGCTGTGTCATGTGTCAATATTTTTTGTGTTTTATCTGTGTGTAGATCTGTACCATATTCTCCTGGGATATGAAGTAACTAATTTGTGCCTCTATAGTTAAGGATTAGGCAGTTTCCCTAGTCTAAATCCTGCCATTCTGTAGCTATTAGCATCTGCAAAGTTAATCTACTCTGTGGTAAGGCACAAATAGGTTTTGACATACCAAGAGTGACTATATTTGAGTTGATCAGATATAGTTACGTAAATAGTATGTAATTACAGATTCTAGCAATGCCAGATAAAGAATTTTAGCTTTACCTTGTTCCTTCTAGTATTTAGGGCTTGGTGTTGAGACTTAATGTTTGTCTGACAGATGTTTTGTTTTGTTTCTCTGCAATCCCACATCCAGGAGAGACACGTGAGCCCATGACCACTTCACATGATGTGTGAAGCCTCCACTGACATTGGATATTAAGTCTTTCGCTCTGTGTAACCAGAGATTGTCAGGGCCCTCAGTGCAGCCACCTCTGCACCTAAGCTCAGGTCCCTCCTCCTGGTCCCGCCAGGCCAGCTCTATAGACATGCCTGTGCCCAGTGTCACATCTCACTCATCTGTCCTGATCTGGAGTGCTCCAAGTCACCCATGAGGCCTCTAGGCCAAATTTTGCAAGGTACTGCTCCATCTGAACCAGGTAAGACTGCCCTGGAGATCCCAGAGTATCTGCCTGAAGGTGAGAGAAGATCAGTGCTTGAAAGGAAAAGATATTTTCTTTCACTTGTATTAAAGCAACAATGTTTTTCTCAGATTTTCTCTTCTACTTCCTAGCTCTGCTTGGCCTAGAAAGTGGACACCAGATGAGATGAAGATTAATTTGTCCAGGGCAGCCTTTTGACTGTCCTCTTGTCCCTGCTCAAAAGGTGGTTTGGAGAGTTTTGAATGCTATTTTTGAACCCACCCACATAAAAAGCTTCTCTCTAAAATGACCTTTGAACATGTCTGAGGGAAGACACTATTCTCTGAAGTGCTGCTTATTGTCCTGCTTTTACACATGTTATTTATATGCTTCATCTTCCACTTGTCCTGCTCTTATCCCATTGACCAGGTTCATAGCGGTCATGGCTATGATAAAAATCATTATTATCAGTTACAGTTGCTCTACTTCATTTTAGATAACACTTCTCTTGGCCGAGAATGGAGGGGTATGTGCTGCTGCTAGTAGCTCTTATCGTTTCTCAAACTGTCAGTGAACAGTCATTATTGTCCTTCCACTTCTCCTTCTATTGCAAAAACAGTTAGTTATCCTACTTCTCATAAGGCTTGCTGGTTTGCAAATTAGCTTCCTTTGTAATACTCTTTCATTTAAATCTGGAAACTCTCTTCAGCCTTCTTCCCCTAGATGCATATGGAGAAAATTATTCACCCAATGAAAATGTGACTGAGACCTGAATATAAAATCTAGACATTTCAGAAGAAAAAAAGTTCTCTCCACCTCTCTGAGTAGGATTCAGAGCTAGCATTTTTTCAGTTTCAGCGTAACAGGTACTTTCTCATTACTTTTCTCTTTTAGTTCTTGGCTGAAATCTTCAAGCATTAGAGTGCAGCTTTCTATTCAGTATGGTGAATATGACCTCATGTAGTCTTGCCATCCCAGGAGCAAAGTAAGAAATTTTCTGGCAAAATACAGAACTCCTTCTGTGATTTTTTTAGTTTTAGGGGGCAAAGACCGGTGTAACAGCAGCATCTGATGGAAAGGATGTAAGAATAAGATTGAGCCACTGTCTCCGGCCTAACTTCTTCCATATGCTTTGTGTAAATTCCTAGAGCTTCCTACATGCTCTGTTCCTCAAGCCAATGTCTCACAGGTGAGAGGAGCACACTTATTCTTTAAATGTTGTTCATGATTGTTTTGCCAGTTATTAGGCCTAACATACAGGACACAGCCAGCATAAAGATGAACCAATAACCAAATTGTATTGGATACAAAAGAGTCAGTACATGGGTGAGTGCTGGGGGTACAAACAAGTCAGATTATACATAATCAACCTCAATCCCTAACAATGACACCACACAATCAACAATGAGTGGAATAAATGGTGAAACGCAGCTTCCTGTAGAAGGGATGGGAGACAACCAGGTCAACAAGCCAAATACATAAGGCCAAGGAATCCACATACTGAATCTCTACACAGCTCACATTTACAAAAGCCAGACCTGACTGGAGCCCAGTTTCAAGGAGGCAGGAGATCCTTCCCCAACAGGAAAATCTGCAAAGTGCATCCACCTCACAGACAGACACTGCCCCTGCCTGCAAGTGGTCCCAGCTTTTATCCCTAAGTTGGACACCTGACCTTTGGTTACTTAATGGGGGACACCTGGGGCTCATTTACCCAATGGCTCTCCCTGCCAGGCTGGCAGCACCCTGGAGGAAAGCTTAAAGGGAAACTCACCCCCCCTTTGTGAAGGGCTGTAGGAATCACCCATATGTCAACCTTAATTTGGGGCTTGGCGTTGAAACCCCAGCATTTCAATGATACAGCATACTAAGTAAGTTTGCTCTGTATTCTAGGTAGAGAATGTGAACTCCACAGACAAATTTCATCACTGTTTCTCTATAAGTATTAGCACATATAAGTATTAAATCCTGGGAAGATGTGCAACTTAGTATTTTTGGATTTTTATTCAAAGATGGTCCTGTCATGTCACTGGGAGCCTTACCTGTGTGTGGTAGAGACATAAATACCTGCAAGCACAGCGTCACAATAAAAACACAGATTGGAATGAAATAACTCCTCAGTTATTCATTACCCCATTGACCTACTAGCAAAAGTGTTGTAGTGGAAAGAGTTACTGCAGCTGATCCACTGCTGCTCCATAGCAGCCATCCCCGAACTTTGCTCCACAATATCAGAGTAAATGACAGCAAAACTATATTGAATGGAGGATGCTCTGGTTTAGAAATCTAAATACATGTGATGATGCCCAAGGGACGTGGAAGTGTGAAAGCAGTTCTACGCTCTGTGAAATATGAGTTTTGGGGGAACTCTAAGAGGCAGGTTTGGTTGGGAGGAGAGCAGGGGACATTATTTACGGATGTAGCTGCCGATGGCAGCTAAACCACTCGGTTGGCAAGGTATCATTTGATGCAATTAAGAATACAAGAATCCTCCCCTATGGTAGTTGTAGCTTCAGCCATACTATCTTTTAAATCTTTCTAGGACTGCCATGTCAAGCTGACCCATCTTATACTTCCTCTCAAGCCCTTCTATGGCTTTATTCCTCCATTGTCTCTGTCCTGCTTGCCACAGCTACCAGGCCAGCAACGTGGGCATTGATGTTCTTTCTCCCCTGTGCCATACCCCCATGTGTAGCTGCATGTGCAATGTAGCACCAAGGTTACTTCCCCAGGCAGCTCTTTTTCTTCACTTCCTTCTCCTCTGAAGAGACACTTGTCTCTAACTATTCTTTAAGGTGCTGCCCGTTCACAGAAACTGACACACTTTTCCACTCTGTCACTGGGAGAACATTTTTGAGTGCCAGTACTGGCCACCCACTTGATGAAAATGGTCATGATACTAAAGTTAACAAGGGCCAACTGTCTTGTCCTCCTCTTCATTCACACAATAATACTTTAACATGCAAGATCCTAGTGATGTTTAACAAATCGGAAATGGTGAGCAACTGTGCCATATCTAAGCAGAAGAGAGGGGAATAAGGCAGTGGTACAAGATGAAATGGAAAATATGAGTACTGAAAGTGGTCTAAAGAGTGACTCTGGGATGAAGGAAAAGAAAGGATGTGATGGGAGCAGCTGAAGTGACAAAGGACATTCTCATATAGGACACATTATATAAAATTAATGTGCTTTAATCTAAACTATTCTGCAAAAGCAGATAGCACCTGTGTGCCAGATACATAAAGATGTATGTAATCTGCTCATGATCTATTTGCAGACTGTACTGTCAGTTGCTTGATGTGCACGGGCTTAGTGGGGGGAGAAAGGAAAAAAAGGAAGAGTAGCTAACTAACTAACTGCAGCACAAACATGGAAAGCTTTCTTTAATTGTCTCAGTTCTTATTTTTCTTTCCTTCACTGAATGGCAGTTTTGACCCCACAGAATCATTTTTTTTAGATCAGGCTTCAAATACTGAATGTTTAATGCACACTTTTTTAAACCAACAAGCTGAATTATCCATCTGGTTGCCTAATATATTTTCATGGTAGCTTTAGGTCCTAGCAAATTGGGTATTTCAGTACCTGAACATCTCCAGTATATCAGAACATAATGACAATGAACACGTACATCGGTGAAAAAAGGGATTTTTTGTGTTTCTATATAAGCATGATAATACATTCTGACACTGTAAGAGCAGTATTTTCTGTCAATCAGCTTGAATTCTCTGTAAGCCTCAGACATATAAGTCACATTGAGAGGGTTATGCATTTCACAAGTGGATTTATATATAAATACTTTCTCTGGCTCCAGTTCAACACAACAAAAGAAGTCAAACATTAGTCTGTATTTGTATTTCTTCACTGAAATGTTTTGACATAAACTGCACACAATCCTAGCTGAAAAGTGCCATACAGTTTGGATGAAACTGCTGTGAACACCTCTATTGTTCACAAAATGCCAAAGTTTTTGCTTCTTAGAAACTTAGAGGCCTCATTTCCACAGCTCCATTGACAGTTTGTCTTCTGAAGAGCACACAGTTCTGTGTGCAGCCTACTCCTTCCTTTCCTAGGCTTTCCCTTCTAAGCAGACTCAGAAACCTACTAACACCATTGAGAGCTACAAAAATGACATCTAACCTTTCCCAAAACAATGAAGCATCTACAACAAAATGGTGGCTGTTTTCTATCCAATTGTGAGGCAAATATCTGTCTCTTTACAGCACATTTCTTTACAGTGTATGGCAACTTCTTGAGAAACTGATCGGTTACACTGCTTAATTCTAGAATAACTCAATGAAAGTTGAGTTATTCTGGATTTGCCCAGAATTTCTCTGTTCCCCCCAGCGTGTAATGGAAGTGGTCACAGCCACTGCCTGAACCCTTCAAGGTTTGGGTGCAGCTCTGCAAAGTGATAACAGATGACTGCTGGGGGTCTTGCAGTATGATAGCCAACTTTATCATATCCAGAACAACCTACAGGCTTTCCTAAAATGTATCAGCTAGCAGACTCCCAAGGAGCTGCTAAACTGTCAAGCATCACTGCAGCACATTGGTCATCTGGCTACTCTCTTTTCCTCTAAGGATGCTCTAATACTCAGTGCACATCCACTCACCACTCCTCCATTCACCCCAGCTCCTCCTTATCTTCCTTGTAGCCTGTTTAGCTAACACAGAACAGCAAAATCCTCCAAAAAGGTGGCAAACCTTGAGGTCTCAAACTCAAATTACGGAAAAATACGGGAACAGAGTCCTGAGACAGATTGTCTATAAAAGCATGTTCCATTTCACAGTGTTCATTTTATTAATTTACTCTGAGAAGCACAGTGTATTCATTGGCTTAAACTCACTCTAAGTATCCCTATGAAAATGTGTTGGTTTCATTAGACATCCAATACCGTGTTTAGTTCAATGGGTTTAATTATGAGAAAGGAAAAAAAAAAAAAAAAATCAAGAAAGATGTATATGAGTCTGAACTGAAATATGCTGGGTTTGGAAAACAAAGCATTGGTTTCAATGAAAAGCTACTGGTGTAAGTAAAAATATTATGCCTTGAAAGGAAATCTATTTATTTCCATAAAAATTTAGTGACTTGAGTATGCATGGATTGGTTCCACTACGGATGTATTGGATTCAATGACACTGTATTAGTTTCAAAGCATATTTATCCATGCAGTAAAAATGTGTAGGTTAGGAGAATTAAAGAGGCGTGATGATGGCTGCCCTGAAGACTCTAATCTGAAATCCAATTCCTATTAAAATTGATTAAATTGGACTTAACAATGATACATTCAAAACCCCTAAATAAAGCCTATGGTAATATATCCCTTTGGACACAACAATACTTTTCTGTCCCTCTGGTATAAACTGATTCTTCCAGGATTCTAGGGGCGGCACCCCTTCCTCTTCTCCCCAGAATGCAACTGTAGGCAATTTAGGTTCATTCTCCTTAAGCAAACTAACTTTTCTCTCTCATCTGTAAGGGTGAAAATGCAGCTTGTCCGGTAGGCCAGGCACACAGGAGTATAGTCTTGACTCTCCTTTTTCAGACTGTAAGTGGAGATTTACGGGTGCACAAACTGCCTGGGGGCAGGAGCAGTCCTGTCCACTAAAGTGCTGAGGACAGTAATCCCCAGATTAAGGTCCAGCAGCATCTCCATGCCTGTGTTTCTCTCTGGCTGGACCCAGGTGCCTCCTTAGGGCGTTACCCAGGCTGACTCACTGACTCACCCTTCCATGATTACCTAACTTCCTCCCATGAGTAGATACAGAAAGGGAGGAGGAGTTCTGGCTGTTTGAATAGGTACTCAAATCAGAAAAAGTACCATACCCACGAAGCCTTGCTTTGCTAAGGTCTGTACATTTATTTTCTGTTTAAAAATTATATGCCATGCTAAAATGCTCGCAGGGTCTTATTGAAGCATAAGAACTTAGGTATGAGCCCCCCATGAACTACACTTTTTTGGTAAATCATAGTGTTTAATAAATGCACAATTAATTGAGAGGGGTTTCAGCTTCATCTACTGTTGCACAATAGGACTCTGGCTACACTGCTGTTATAAGTAATATTCTGTAGACACAACATTTGGAACTGCTCAGGCTTCTGTGGCTGCTTCTATTGTAAAGAGGCATCCTGAGTGATTTTGAAAGCCCAGGTATTTGTTTTGATTCGTCTATAAAAAAGTATCAGTAACTTTATTATTTATTTTGTCCTGCTGACTAACACAGCTACCCACTCATGCTAAAGAATGTACATAATACAAAGGCTGTTAAGTGCCTGTACTATTTTTATAAGCAAAAACATCAATAAGCACTTGACTTTGAAGTTTTTACCATCCATTTTCCAGTATGGCTCTGAATGATAAAAGAAAACAGTCTTCAACTTCCCTCTTTGTGGTACACAATAAAGCTCTATTTACTGTGAGATTTCTTCATGATGGAACCCTAGCTTTTCCCTACACTCTCTCATTTCCTCTAACAACACAGTGAAATTTTTTTTTCATAAATTCTGCTGATTCTGTTCCAGTCTAATACACATGGTACCCAATATCTTCAAGCTAGTGTGTAATAAATATTCTGGGTTCAATCCCAAATCTAGTCTGAGTAAATTAATGATAAATCCAATTGTGGGATCCATATCCGCAATAGTCTGACGAGCCAGTTTCATCTTGTCACAGGAAAGAATGTTCTTATGTTGACACAACCTATTTTTCACTGTCATGTTATAAATTAAAAGTTTGTTGCAACTCCTAAGAAACATAATCCATTGATTTCATCAGAACTCCAAACTAAAACATGTCCTAAAAAGTTTAAGACTGGAAAATAGAAAATTAAGTGACAGAGGAAGAATATGGTCCCATTAGAGAAAAAACTGCAGTTATAAAATACACAATTTAAAGACAGTTACCATTCTGTGGTATAAGACTTCCTGCATCAGTTACACTCTCCCAGAATAACTTTTTTTAAGTGCTATTTCCAGTATCACCAAGCAGGCCTTGTAATCGCAACTGTCACATATAGGACTCCAAGATAATAAGAATTTTCCTCAATTATAGTTTGCACAATATGGTTGGTTATGCTTTATTTCTAAGTTCTTCCTAAAATCTTCATCTACATCTTTCTTGCACCAATATAAAGATAGTTGGCTTGGCATATAGCAGAACTCCTCTGATTCCTTCTATATTTTAGCCAACTTTTACTATCTTCTTTTGATTATTTTGTGCTGTTATATTATCAAAGTTAAAACACCCCATATGCTAGCTAAAGTACAAGATTGTCTTTGCTCAAAGGAAATTAGAATCTATGGTCCTGATTGGGCAAATATTTACATACAAGAGTAATGACATGACTTAAATAGTTCAACTAACACACCAGATTTCTCACACACATGTCGATATTTTGAGAATAAGTGTTAACAACAAACACTCTCCTAAACGCATAATCTGAACCAGGTGGTAGGAAGGTCTGTTAAGGACTCTGTGTGGGGAAAGCCCCCTATACTTTCTTCCCCAGGTGAATCTGATTGCACAGGAATAGATGTAAGATTCAGGAGCTGAAGGACAATCAAGTTTGATAGTACAAGTTCTGTTTCCGTTTGGCTGAAGTCCTGTGCAGGTACTCCCATTTGGACTCCCGTGGCTGTTTCCACAATCATATTCAGTCTTCAATAGTTGCTTTAGGCATTTATTACATATATTTTACTATTCAGTCTGTTTTGTGGATGCACTTTTATGTCTCCTGACTATTGCCTTTTAACTGTATAGACATTCCATGCAGTAGACAGGCAAACATTTCAAAATTATACCTGACGTTTTCTAACTTCTTCAACATACTTGGTTATATTTATTCAAAACATGAGCAAGGCATCTCAGCCTAACACAGGAGAGCTCACCTGACTGAATAACCCCTAGGCAGTCCTAAAGCAGCAGGTAAGAGGCAACACAAATTGCTTCAGAGCCTGTCCCAGGCCCCCCTCCATCACTGGGATTCATCTTCTATACAACCACCAGAGAAGCAAGTCCTGACTTAAAAGAGGAAAAAGATCAGAGGAGTATGGCTCTTCAGGGCCTCCAAGAGAGGCTGTGCACTGTCCCCGACTGAAAGGCTTCTCACCCTGATTTTTAAAAATGGAGCTGTTAGCGTGTAGGATAGCAGCCTTAAGTACAGAATGAGGAATGCACAAAACAAGGGGATCTCATGGGAGAGCTACTATTAGTTTGCTCTTAATGTAGGGCAAAGTTCCACTCTCAGTTACAAGTCCATGCACTTGGAATATCACTACCACCTGTCATTTAGTAAATCCAGATTTACAGAGGTGTAAACAGGAGTAGAATTTGTTCCAGAATCTCTAGGCAAGCTGAGAAAAAGCCCTCCCAGAATCATGCCTTAGGTAACAGCAAAATCACAGTCTTTATGTTTCTTTCATGCAGTATCAAGCTTCCATGCGTCATACATCTTTATGTTTCCTTAGCTATTTCATAGCCTTAAAAGAACACTGCGTTGGGTATGGTTTTTTTTCCCCATTTTACAAGAATATACATTTTTCAAGTCTAAATAAACAAAATGTATTCACTCCTTAATTGGCTTTTGTCAGGAGACATTCTTCTTTTCAGCTAAGAAAGATGTATTCTTTGATGTCTTCATTAAAAGATCTCAGAATATTTTTTTTTCTGAGAAATTTATATCTATATTAATGGTATGGTAAGCTTTTGTCTTCCCCTTTGATTATTCCATAATGCCAAGAATGCCATTTTAAATGTGTGTTATTTTAACAGGGTTTATGTTAAGCAACAAGGTGGATATTATTCTTTAAATCTAAGTTTAAACAGTATGAAGAGTGGAGCCAATTGAAGTAAATCATAATTGCTAAACAGGATTAAGTTTGCAACAGCTTCCTAAAAGTCTGCAAGAAAGAAGATACAAGAACAGATCCCTGCAGCAGAAATACGTTTTATTTGTAGCTTCTACCCCAGACCTGCACTCTCCAAAGTGTCGTTGTCATGAACCATTGTTAGCAAAACAATAACCTTAGTGGTCTTACATTTTCTCTCTGTGCAAATTATGTATGTTTCATGTGACATTACTTACTTCCTCAACTAGCAAGTCTTTTCCGTCTGTTGGAAAGCCACCAGTGGTGATGTGCTATCAAAGTGAATTACCTTCTTACATGCCAGGAAATTAGGGCAATCCAGTGCCTTTCATCTAGCTCCTCCACACTGCCATCCCACTCCCACAGGGTCTCCCATTCACTTTTCTCCTACTGACTTGTATGGGAGCCATCGCATAGAAAGTAATTTCTCTGTGGCTTGAAAAAGGCATTTCAGGCTTGAAAAGAAGCTGCATGACTGTATGTGTGATTTGTTCCTATACAGCCACTGAGCACCAGCAAGAGGATTCCCATGCAAGTTCTGTGGAAGTGGATAAAAAAACCCAAACATTGTGAGGAAAACAAAGAAGGGAAAGGATGGGATATGAGGTCCAAGCACCCCCCATGGCTGTGGGGACCTTTACTCCCCGTAAATGTGAGGGAGCATGTCTAGCCAGTAATTCTTCGGCTCAGGACAGAAGATTCAAGTGTCAGATGATGATGGGCTTTTTAATTTTCTTTACAATTCTCACGATTCCAAACACTTGGATTATTGTGGATGTACTAGATCTGCACAGGGGGACACTTTGATGTCTGAGCACTGTTAACCAAACGATTGGTTAGAAGGAGTTGGGCTGAAAGTACTGTTTGAATGGAAACCAGCTAACATTCTTTCCTCCCCTACTATAAATTATACTTTGGCCATAAAATAGATATCTTCAAAACGTGACAAGTGCTAAAAACCCTGTGAATGAACAGTTAGGAGAATGCTCCAGTTCCCCATTGCCATATCATCTTCCTTCTCTTCCTCTCACTTCTATTTCTCTCCTGCCTACGCCAGCACTCTTCATTCCTCTCCCATAATCTGGTCACACCATGCACCCCTCTCACATATGCCCACATCCATGCCTATCTTTCTCTTCCATAGCTGTTCACCTTCATGCCTCCCATTTCCCTCCTCCTTTCCAGTCTCTCCATGGGTGCACTTTGATATTGCTGCCCATTCTTCTCCTCTCTTCAGACTTCTCTGTATCTCTGAGTGACTTCCACTCCTCCCATGACCTTCACCTCCCATAACCTTCACCTGATTTTCCAAACATTGTATTCCCTTTCCTAGACATTCCCACAAATTTTGCCCTTTCCCCCACTTATAGGTCCAAGTTTGCCTCCCTCTGAGTCCCCTAGTTCCCCAGATTCCTCCTTTTAGCCTCTTCATGCCCAGTCACTGTAAACAGAATTAAGAGGGTTTGCTTTCAATTACAATATGTCTGAAAAACATCTTGATCCTGGGAACGACAGGGAGTGACTCAGGAGGACTGATTTCTTTGAGGCATAGTTAATTAGATCAGGTTGAAAAACAAGGTTATAACAAAGAGTTAGATTCTATCATCTTAACTGCTGAGTTGCTATTGTTACTCCATAACACAGAGGTGAAAGAGATGTAAGCAGGTATTCCATCATTTCATACCAACCGATGATCACTCAGCCACTAGATATCTCCAGGAGTACATTTATGCATGCAAAAAGTTCCTCTGAACACTCTCACCTATATTTGATGCACACACCTGTGGTATACCTAAGTAAATCTGACTGCTACTGTCTCTGTTTCTGTGTGCTGACACAGCTTCTCACGAAGAAGTATGGCATTCTCTTTACTAGAAGATTAGATCTTGCCTCTGTTTAAGAGAGTGGCCCTACTGAATCTGAAATGGCCCTACTGACATCTAGAAACCATTAGATGAGGCTACTGATACCTATGCTCTCCAGAAAAATCAGGGCTGTGATTCCTCTCTGACCCCAAGCTGGAAAGGATGAAACAGTAAATTATGCTAATCTACTACTCACTGTCAGGTCCCCATCTGCTTTTTCCTTCCATACAGGGCTCCATCCTCTCCAGAGCTAGCCCCACACGAACATATTTAGCAAACACCTGGAGCCAAACTCATCACAATGACTTTGTACCCCCGTCTCCAGAGTGAATACAGCTGAGGCAGGAACGGCAGGGTTCTCTGCAGCTCGTCCTCCCCAGGATGTAGAAGAACATCTAGCAACACAATGCATTTAATGGCATTCGATTGTATACAAAATTCAGTAATTTGCAAAGGGTCTCCCAGTCATTAGTGAGAATTAATGAGGTTCTACTGTAATAAAATCTTACTTCAAAATACAGAGTTTTACCGGAACATATGGGATTATAAAAGTAAATGTGCATCACACATAATCTTATGCCACATTATATAGCACATTTTTAAAAAGGAAACACCCACAGGTCTGAACAACTTTTATTTTTATGCAAATGTAGTATGCACAGAGACGTGCTTACTTGTCACTTTTCTGTTGTATCACCGCAGCGCCAAAGGGAAGTATCATGTCTCACTTTGCCTAGTCTTTATCATTCTACCTTTGCAAACACTCTTTACCATTCATAGGCTAAAGGACTTTTGGCATTGCAAAACTGTTTTCTATTCACATCCATCTTCTGTGACATGCAGAAGGAAGCCCCTGCAAGAGCTTTGTAACCCAATCTTCCTTGGGAATTCAATATGTTATACAACTTACACCCAACCCTGCATGCTTTTTATAATCATAGCCATCATCTTTTTATTATGTCTTGGACTTGAAGAGTCCTGAAAGCAGATGTAACTCATGATGACCTGACTTCAATGGGAGAATGAACCAGGTGGCTAATTGTCTCTAAAACAAATACACTGATAATTAGCAAGAGAGCACAATGCAACAGAAGCCTAACCACCAACCTTTATTTAAGTTAAGCAAATGGGTGAGCAAATGATGCAGCTGCATCGTACTTTGACAAGTTAATAAGGGAGCCATACTTCATCTAGTCAGCTACAGTAGCCAAAGCATGCCCTCAGGACCTGGTATCAATGATTCTGAAATGATAAACTTACACAAAATAGAAAAAAAATATCAGCACTAGTGCAGAAAAGTTCTACAACAGCTTCCCTTTCCCAGCAGGTTACTGCACCAGCACTTCACCCTGAGTACCCAGGTTCAAACCCTGCCTTACATCCCAAATGGAAATAACCATGGTGGCCTCATCTTGCTTTCCACTCGCCCATGTCATTAAAAACAAGCACATTGGCATCCTCTGCTGAGGAGCAGTCTAGGATCAAATAGCAAAGGAGCTGCCAGTTAGGCTGTATTGCATTGGCAATGCTGCACAGAGGAGCTTACCCAATAATGGTTCACAGAGTAGCTGGCTTTCGCTACCATTGCCAGTCCCCCATCTTTACAAGCACTAAACTTCAGCCCATTGATTCCATAAAAAGCAAACAAAGAAAATGAGTGGAGTTTGCTTTAAAGGTATTAGCAACTCAGAGACTTTAACATTCTCTATGTTAAAATGGAGATTGCTTTGTAAATGGTGTCAAACAGCAGCCAAAAAAAAAAAAAAAAAGAACCGTGTAAAGTACCCAGTGCAAATAACTCCAAGGGTGTTGACAGAGAGGTGGAAAGACAAACATTTCTAAGTAATTCCCATGATCCTTGTTACATTTATGACAGTGATCAGATAATTCAGACTCTTGTGAGGTAGGAGGTAATATTTTCACCTTTTTTGTCATGCTTTAACATTTACCATTGGTTATGCTTAAAAGAGGAATAAAAAACAACAGTGGTTATCTGATCATCTGGAAGTTTCTGAAGTGCTACAAAGAATGAAAATCAAAAGGACCATTTACCCAGCACTCATAATTCCAGGTCAGATTGAAATCCAGTTTAAGCACATCCCTTTAGGGGAACCTAACAGAAGGGCTTTTGTTTTGAAAGAGAGATAGAAAGCAGAAGTAGAAATAAAGCAAGGGCCCAATACATCCATGCTGCGCCAGTCTTACCTGTTCCTTATTTTTTCCCTATACTGCAAGCAGCCATACAGAAAAATACTACTAGTCACACCCACACCACCTCACCAAAGGTACTTGGCTCTAAAGTAGGTTTTGTCAAAGCCTATCAATCACACATCACTAACCTCTTCACAAATGAGTCTCAACAAGTTTACACTGGCATAACACTGGGGTAAGAGAGTGGTGAGACTAGCCTCTTCTCAGGGTTCAAAATGAGCGAGTCATAAAAATTAAACAGAGATCATAAATGGTGAAAAATAGAATTTTCCACTAACATGTTTCTGGCTTCCAGTTTTAATAGACTAAGGAATTGTTATTAGGGTGATCAAAGGGAGAAGTCACAAATGAGAGAAATATGACAACTAAGCATCAAGACAGTGTGGCAAAGTAGATTGCTTTCTTTCCATTTCCTGTTAAATACTGCTTTGGAACTTTATTTTTATGTAGATTTGATGAAACTCATTGCATTTCAGTTTCTGGTGCATAGGTCTACTGAAAGAAAAAGAATAAAGGGAAAATGAAAAGACTGTCAGAATAATAGCTGCTTTAAAAAACAACAAGAAATCTACCGAGGCTTTAGATTTACAGAGTTTACTTTAACAAATAAATAATTAAAAAAAAATCATTGGGGAAAATAACCTCTTGTCCACACTTGCAGTCCCTTAAGAGATTTGACTGTCCACTAAGCTCCAGGTACTTCTCTCTGAACTAATAAATAATTAGCTGTGCTTTACCAGTTAAAGTAAAGAGTAAATTAGATGTATCTTTCAGTTCTTCTGTCAAATAAGGTTAATGCAAGTAAGTTTTCTTTTTTTTCCTCTTCCACTAAATCATCTATCATTTCATTGTCACATTAAAAGATAGAAATCTAGACCCCTGCCAAGTTCAAAATAAGTTTAGCTTTAATTATTTGCTCATTTAGCTTTCTGGGAATACTAATAAATACATGGAAGAATATCAGCTGTTCACCAGCTTTAAATATACCACTGTGAGATGAAGACGTTTCCAGTTCCCCCAACACTTTTTACTTTACCATGGTAAGAATTAGACTATCACAAGTTTACTATGATTTGCCCAGAAAACTGTGGCTCAGGATTGTCTGGCTGCAACTTAGCATGTGTTCCTTGCATTAATTTTTTTGTTGAATAACTGGCAAAGGGCCAGCAGTTTAGCCTCTTGGGATTTTTCTTCCATATAAGTTTTGAACTTCCTACTTATAAATTCTGTTCCTGTAGTTCTTTCCTGAGAGTCCAGGACATTTTTCTATAAGAGGCATTTCAGGACCAGGCTTCATGAATAAGGTGTGAAATGTGACCATGTCTCTCAATTCAGTTGCTTGAGCTCCAGCAGGCATTGAAAAACTCCCCACATGGAGCCTTTTCCCTTTTGGTACAGGCAGGTAGCATATATCACCAAGCACATGCTTCTGACTACTGCAACAATATGTTCAGAGTAAGTTTTGTTCCCATTCCTGATTATTCAATTTGTGGCACTAGACAATAAAAAACTGATGTTCAGAGCCAACAGATCCATATATTCTCTCTAAGGACCCCCTCTCAGAATATACTTGCAGGAAAGACAGCAACACTGAAGAACGTTTCCTTTAAAAAATATCATTTCCTTGCAAAATAAATATTTAGTTGCCAGGGAAAACCATACATAGATTTAATTAAAATCTTAACACTTCCTTTTAAGCTGCATGTTCATAACATTTCCTGTACCAAAATGCACTATAGTCTTTTGTGCACTAGTTGAACACTTCCTCCTACAAGTCAGAACCAAAGTAAATACCTTTTACTGAATGTTCCTTCCACTTTTTCCCTTAGACCTCTTCCTTATTTTGCATATTCTCAAACTAAACCTGGACACATATTTTCTTTCTTTTCTAGTCATCTTCAGAATTGCATGGAATGCAATGTTGTGCTGCAAGTACTGCAGTCCCTAGTCACCTGCTCCTGTTGTCCAGATTATTTGGGTCTGTGGAGAACCATCATACTCTCGGAGCAAGAAATGCCATTTGCATTTGTATGCTTGCCATGTAAAAACCATTGTGATACATTTCAGCTTCATTTCTCTTGATCTAATGATTTAAAACCAAAACTAAGTCAGGAGGGACAGGAAGTTCTGAGTGGGGCTTCATATCAGTACCAAGTAAGCCATTTCCCCAGAATAAACCTATGGGTATGAGGCCTGTCCTTCTTTCTCTTGGATGTTGAAAATGCGAAATACGCAAATAAATTTTCTTCTTAGGTGCAACAGAATCAAGCATTAGTATATTCAGCAGGCCTCTATATTCATATTTGGAATGAGATCTGTGGTCATGTTACTGATTCATGCAACAGGGTCTGTTACTCTGTGGAACTCACCGTCACAAGATATTTTACTGAAAACTTGATGTAGATTGTACAAAGAATAACATATTTCCTGAAGTAAGAAGACTTTTCTCTTCCATACATAATTCTAGGAATTACAAAAAATAACTTCTAAAAATTGACAGCAAGAAAACCTTTCTCCATTTGAGCTGATTATTTTATAGACTTACTATATACTTTCACCCACAGATGACAGATGAGGCACTAGAGGAAACAGTACGATCTGGTTCAGAATGCCTATTCCTGAATTTCATGAAACATGCTGATATTTGTGCCCTTGACATTCCACACATAGTTCTAGAAATTATCAGCTTTGTTTACTTTTCCATGGCAGTGCATGCATACACAGCTGTCCACAAGTGTTCCCCCTCACCACCTGAGTGTACATCCATAAATAAAACATTCCTTAGGGACGTTAGAGATTTAGCTACATGGAGGATCAGCAAGGCCCTTAGGAAGCATTGGGAATGAAAGTCTAGGGAAACTAGAAGCCTGTCTTCTGACATGACTTAAAATCTTAAAGGTGATGATGTGCCAGTTCATAAAGGGAAAGAGTAAGTGATTGAGCGAGTCAATGAATGAGATGAAAGGGCATAGTAGTTATGTAGAATACTCATTCATGGTTGTCTCATGTTTACTAGTTTGTTTACTAGGACCTCCTTCTGGGCTTCTGCCTTTTGAACAAAGTAATGATGGTAACTAGAAGACGCAGGCTACATTCACCAGTCTAGGTAAATACACAAGGAGAAGGTAAAGGACACAAAAACCTTCCTGTCTTTGTAAAAGCCAAAGAACCATATAGACAGCACCCTGTGACTTCTGAAAGGTGGACCCTGTCCCATCTTACTCAGCAGTCACCAGGTTTAATCAGGGCTCTTCCTCAAATGCTTCTCTTGCTTCCTACACATTTCTTTTCTCTTCTCTTTATCTTCAGCACTGACAATGGCTTTAGAGCGACAGCAGGCTTTATGTGAATGCTCTAAGTAGTCAGGAACTGCAAACCAAATGAAAGCAACCAAATATTTTGTGTCCGCTGGAAGTTTTGCAAAAGCTTTTGAAATAGGCTAAGAGGCAGGCTGTGGGGACAGGGAGAAGAAGATGTGATCCTGTGAGATCAGTTTTAAGAGCAAGATACTTGTCAGAGACTTCCCTAAAGGAGCAGGTCACTTTTCTTGGATCTGCTCACTAGAGAACCAAATGTAAAGACAGAAATGACCAGAAATTAGAGCACAGGCATTCCGCTTCCTATCCGAAAATATAAGGTGTATTTGCACATCCATATCTTCGAAGTGCTATAAAAGATCGTGTCTTGTTTAGTTCTTCAACTAATACTGGTTGTTGCCAAGGCGAATTCTTCTTATTATACTTAATCCATACTCTTCCTTACTGTATTGTATTAGATGACTAAAGGTATAAAATATACGGGAAAAATCAGAGCAGGTTTTTTTATCCCTTGCCTAATTTAACCAGCCTTTTCCCACAAAGCGTTGGGCCATTCTTTACTTTTTCTCCTATATCTACTGAGGAGATTCCTATTAGGGGAATAATTCATTTAACTGCTTTTTTAAAAAAAATATATCCCTTTTTTGTAGTCTTTTAAACATACTGATTCTCTATCACCCAGCCCAAAGTCTTTGGTGAAGTGATAATTAGGTGTTAAGAGCTAACCAGATAATCACAGAGGTTATCTATCTCCAGGCAGCCATTAAACACCTAAGCAAGAGTGAAAGTACGAAAATATGAGGTTTTCAGGAGCATTCAGCCCTAATAAATTTTGAAACAGCTTGAAACATTTGGAGTTACTAGCCTGTCTTTATGGACTCATGCTGCTGTGACACAGCCTGGTGTGCTTTAGAGGACTCACCCACTTAGAAGACTCAGTGCTCATAATAAAAACATGATGTGTTTAAGGCCATAAACCTTCCTGTATCCCCTTCTTTGTAGCAAGGATAACATACCAAGAAAATTCCTTTCCTTGATCAGTGCAAATAACACAACTTCATTACATTCAGGGGAGAGTTTTTTAAATGTGCTTGACTTTATTGCCTGGGAATCCTTGTGTTTTCAGAGGTGAACATTTCATGTAAATTATTCCCTCAGTTGACTTGGAGTTCTTCATACATCCTTCTTCCATCTGCTAAATTCAAAGAAATATAAGATTTGCCATTACAGTCAGTGTTAGGTTAATGGTTGGACTAGATGATCTTCAAGGTCTTTTCCAACCTAGATGACTCTGTGGTTCTATGAAGAACCATATAATGTTCACAACAAAGAGAATTTGTAATGTAATAAATAGATTTTTTCATTCTCTTCCTTTCTGATGTCATTTTCACATTGATACTTTTTTTGCATAGATTCCAAGCTTTACCTACCTGAGACCTGAATGATACTCAAGAAGAAAAATAATTTGTATAGTATGTAAGGTGATATGCCCCTAATTTCAAAAAGTTTTCTTTGTCAGGATGCTAAAAAGTACCTGATAAAAGGTGATAAGCTCTATCGTTAAAGTAGAGTCACCTTATAAATCATTTGACATAAAGCCTACCAGCTGCGGTTGTGATGAGAATGCTCTGATGAAATGGGTCATTGCAAAACAGCATTTGAGTGTATTCCACTGCTAAGTATACAAACCTATGACAGAATTTTGTTCTCGGTAGTGAGCCTAATTCATCCTAAAGTAACTGAGCTAGCATAACAAGAATGACACCAGTAATTAATATGACTTTCCTCTTTTTTTTTTTTTTTCCATCTCCTATCCCCTCAATTGAAATCGCAGTTGATGCTAAGAACTGCACAGATGTGAAACATTGCCCACTATATAACAGTATCACAGACTTTGGGAAAAAGCCTGGGAATCAACCTGTGTAAGATGACACAAAGTCTAAATAACTCTTTCTCTTTGTGGCTTCCTAATAATTTGACTTATGCCGATAGCACAGTCCTGAAAACCATCTCAGGTGACAACTCATATTATGGGAGGGAACTGTTTCTAGTAACTGGAGCTTGCCAGCATGCATGTAGGAGATGGGGCATGTTGATTCCTCCTGGATCATGGTCCCACATCCATGAGGAGGCCATATAACCGTGGTTCTGTACACTGTAGCAATTCCCTGATGTGTCGCAAGCAGGGGTGATCAGGATCACGTTTTTTGCCATTCAAAACCACACTTTTTATATGAACTAAGATACTGGTGTAGATGTGCTCTTCAGGTACTTCACATTTCAATAATATTTATGAGTTTCAGGTAATTTCAGGGGGTGTTAGGCCCAGGCACTATTCCTGTGGCTACATTAAAAAGCACCAAATCAGAGCTTTGCTGAAGTGAAAGTCAAAACTCTCGTTCACTTTGGGGGACAATGCTTGGCCTTCCTCTAACTTGGCCACCCCAGAGCTAGTAACACCAAGATAATGCACAGTAATAAGTGGATTATTTTGGTGGCCAAAGATTTCCCTAGTATCATTTCAAGGAACTGGCTTTTTAATGAGAAAAAATGAGAAAGCATTGCAGAAATATCTTCTCAGAGAATGCTTAATTGAATGGCACACTAAGAATAAAAGCATCTGTGAATCTAAGGCTTACAAGCTGGTTTTGTTTCCTTATTGTCTCTTATATTTGTAGGTCAGACTCTGTCCCCTCTTCTAGAAACCACAATGTTCCCTTCTGTCAGCCTGCAAAATATTTCCCTCCAAGAGTTTGAGAATTATTTTCCTCAGATGTCTTTTCATAAATGTTCTCAATAAACTGAACTAAATGTGGCTTGCCAGGAAAGTTACAGACAGCTTTGCATAGGTTGCCTCAATTCAGACTTAAAATTACCCCAAAGTTTCCCTAAAAAAGGGATGTGAAATCAACAGGCATGTGAACCATTAAGCACACAATTCAATATTTTACATTCCCAAAGTGATTAGCAGCAAGATAACTAATAATTACTTTAAGAGACACTCAGAAAACTTACTATACACATTTATGTAGAAATTACCATAATAATATTATCACTAACACAAATATGCACATATGAAAACATCTCAAAGTAAACATAACATTTGCACATAGTAAATATCCATATGTCTCAATAAACACAATTTTAAACTTTAATATGGCAAGTGTGTGGTTCCTTTAATTGAGGATGAAAAATTAAGAACAAGCCATTTACAGGGTGAATCCTGCCATTTTTAAAGTATGTGTAAAGCTGGTAGTGGGTAGAAAAGCATGACACACCCTGCACCTTTAGGTGGCATCGGGGTGGAGTCTATAGTTAGCTCTCAGGGAGTGAACACCAAATTAAAGTGGCATCAGAACTACATCACTGAAAAAGATATTGTGGTCTGTGCTCTTGATGCTGTGACTATAATCCTAGTTTGGGCTACCAGAAGCAATGTATGCTCTTCTTTGGGCTAATGGCAAACGTCTCCCGTGTCTTGTCCCCTCTTTCATGTTTTCTTTGCAGTAGTCACTATTGTGCAATAACATTCTCTTTTTTCTGTATCCATTGGTGGATAGCTTTGGTTGCAATACTAGTAAAGGAGTAACAGAAGAGAATAAAGTTGGGAACCTGTTCTGAAAAGTAGTCTATCATTTGCTGTAATTTCCAAATACTGTTCTTTTTTCATTTCACTTGGTTGTTTTGCTGAAGAATAGACTTATAAAACTTTAAAATATTAAACACAGTTCAACAGGACCAAATTCTGCCTGTGGCTATAAATTCTGGAAATTCTGACTGTAACAAAGAGCTGGGAATAAGAAGGACACTGCCAGCCTCACAGTTACCTTGCCTGGCCTCCTTTGGATATATGCACTCTGTCATTCTAACATCAACATCTGTAAAACAGAAAACCATTCTTCCTGGTCCTTGTTTCTGGCAATTCACCTCTCTGTCTTCTTTTTCTTCCTTTACACTATTTTGAAGCATAACCATTGTCTCAGAGGTTTCAGAGAGCTGTAGTTTCACCACTGAAGTCTTCAGCAAAGCTTTGGGGCTTTTACAGTTTGATTTTGAGACTGTATTTCCATTGCCAACTATTGAGCAAAATGAAAATACCACGTAAATTCTCGACTAAACCAGTATGTTATGGACATACTGATGGAGCATAAATATCGGAAAACTAAGATGACATAGAGTTGCTTTTCTGTTTGTAATAGTCCTGTATGAAACAGAGACAAGATGGCATATGTTTCTAGCTGTTCCCTCTCCCTTTAACACATAACATTGATGGCATTACACAATTTGTTAACATTAGGGTGAATTTAGTCAGGAGTCCCGAATACCCCAAAACAGCTTTTACAGATTCTAAAATGGGTCTGGTGCCTGGGTTTTTCTTCAAATCCCTCCGTGCAGAATGGAGACTGGGCATCAAACTTTCTAACTGCGCCCATACACTCATAAACATCTGTAGTGAGCCATAATTCTGCTGAATGCAGGAGCCACATTGCCATGACATTTTGGTTATGAACGTTAGAGGACCGTGTGGCTCTGAATCTCAATGTTATGGATTTTAGGGATGTCCAGTGGAAGCCAGCTCTCTGACTCATGCAAGGGTTTGACACGTCCTGAAAAACTCTTGCAAAACAAAAGACATGCGATGCAAAGGCCTCGCAACTTGGTGGCAAAAGAAGGGTCAAGGTGAGGACGGAGGGCAGCACCCCTTGGGAAGGGAATGGTTAACTGGCCAGAATAACACAAGCAGACAGGCAGCTCCACCATGCAACAAAAAACAAATTATTAACACTAAGCAATTTAGCAGCTCAACTTAGAATAAGCAGCACATTGGGCACTGAGTACACAGTGGCAGACTGTCTATGACTCTCTGCTACCAGCCAGCCAGCAAATTTTATTTTTTGCCCTAAAAAGAGTTCTTTCAAAACTCCACTATAATAGTCCATTCTGTGCCCAGGAATAATTTTAGAAGGGCTGAGTCCCAGACTTCCTTTTTGCAGGTGCGAGGCAGCGCAGTCGCACCTCCAGCTACAGCTGCCATTTCCAGGGGCTGAGCTACCCAGGCCAGCACCCTGGCTTCAACAGAGATGTAATACTCAATTTCACCATTTTCCTTACTGATTTGCACCACCGTGAGCAGGTCTGCCTCATCCAGATCCAGTCCCCCAGAGGTGTGTAATCACAGCAGCGTATAGTCAATAAAAAGCACAATCTAGATCCCAGGTTTTGAACATTTGGCCCCTTCAAGAACACCTAATTGTACCAGTGCAGCACTATTTTTAAAAAGGGCACATTTCTTGATCATACCTCATACTGCAAGGCTTCTGTTCAACTAACTACACGACAGTCTGTTAACACTGAAGGAAATCCCTTAAAAGCTGTGTTTGTTTGACCAACACTGACTAAAATTAGAAAAATATTAAATGAAAGCAGCTGGTCAGCTACCAGCCACAATATTATCCCAACTTCCTTCACAGGAAATATTATAATAACATTTTATTTGTTTTTTCCCCTGCTTGCTGCCACTGGGGTGTAATATTTCTTTCATGTTGCTGATAGATCAAGAGCACTTCTGTTGGATTCAGGCTGTACTGCGTGCTGACACAATACACCCAGCATGGCCCTTCATTCAGGATCCAGCCAGTGTCTAGGGGTGTACGAGAGCAGGAAGGAGAAGAAAAGGAAAGACTGTTCTATCAAAGATCACCTACAGCTTTGTTCTTTGTCTAGCTTCAATATTTTGACCATAGCTCTGTAAATGGATGAACAACTGAAAATAAGCTGCTTCTCAGCAGATCTTTCCCTATGACCTCTCCAGGGTCACAGATCTGGAACCCTGGGAAATTGAAAGTGCTTTGTGAAAGCTACCTCTGATGCTTGGGCCATGTGTGTGTGTGTCTCTGTGTGTTTGTTTGTCCTCCCTCTGTGGAGGAGAGTGGGGAGCGCCCGCACATGGACTTTGCACCTCTCCCCCAACACTTCGGCTCTCCCACTACCTCAGCCTTTTGGCTTCATGATAAAGCCCCAGAAAAACCAAGCAGGGGCCCAAAACAGGTCTTGAACTCAGTGGCACGAGCCACCCCCGCTGCCACATCTCCCAGATGTCCCCAGACTTTGTCCAGAGGCTCAGCTCAGAGGGGTTCATGGCCTTACTGTGGCTTAACTGAAACTGATTTTGCCTGCTTGCACTTTCATCCAGATCCTCACTGAGGAGGACCACAGGCCCCAAACTGCTGGACCATCCCCAGCCAGTTTTGCATATTCCTCCCCCCTCAAGGAAGGGTCTTTGTTTCTCCGCTGTCATGAAGGTTTTAACACTCCATTTACATAATACCTTTTGAAATGGACCCTGAGGCCTGGTCTACACTAGAAAGTGTTTGTCAGTGGAACTCTTATCAGCAACCTGTCCTACTGTGGCTGATGCTGTGCTAGCAAAAGGACACTTCTAGTATGGCTTTTGCTATCTCCTTTCATAAAAAAAGCTGCATCAGCAAAAACTTTTTATTTTTTTTCCCCCAGAATAAATATCTTTTTAATGTATACTTCAGCCTGTAACAGAAATTTCTTTTAAAAAAATATATCATGCTTTTAATTGCCCTTTGTATCTTAGCAAAAGTTTCTGATATAGGCATATCTTTATGCAACTATAGTTATGCTTTAACACCAGTTTAAGTATACCAGGTATAATCAGTTCACAGGTTAGTGATAGCTCTTTTTCCTCAACACATGCATTAAAAAACAATATGGCTTTCATCCATCTTCAGTAACCAAGGGTTCGTGCATATGGAAGCCATATGGAGTATAAGAGCTTGCTTATATCAGAAATTATAACAATATATAGTAATGTGGGAATTTAAACCACTGTAGTTGGACAATATAACCGTCTTTTTCCTCCATAAGGACGTGAATGTGTGTGTGCACATGAGTAAAATGAGGGTTTTTATCCATTTTAGCTTCTGTTGCTTTGAAAGCAGTTTACCTAGACTGGAAAAAAAAAAAAAAAGTGTTTACTTCTGAGTAAGAGTGTCCACATGGAGAGTCATGGTGAAATAAATACAGCATTTTAACTATATGAGTATCATTTGTCATTCCCACAGACACAATTGGTTCTATATCAAAGTCCTATATCATATTTTTGAATATAGTTTCTTGTCACTACTAGCATTTGCATTTTAGCAATTTGCATTTCTTCTTGCAAATTAAAAAAAAAAAAAAGTGTTCAATTGAGATTTGCAAATGAGCAAAGGCAGCCAGGTGAAGGCAAGCAGGAGAGAAGGGGGAGGGTTGAAGGTGAAGGCAAAAGCGAGATAAACAACAACAAAATGTCAGGCTTGCTTGGAAGGGTTTGGTTTTTTCCTCCAACCAAACTTTGTACGTCCAAGTTTGCACCAAGAGTCTAGGTGAGGAGATTTCATTCAAGTGGCACCAATAACTCACTTTTAAAAGCACATACTTATTGATTTCAGGGTATAACATAATTAGGTTTCATATTACTCACATAGACTGTGCACTTCTCACTGTAAATCTGGATATTATTCAGAAAATCAAAGTAATCTCTTGTGGGTATTAAAATAACAATACATTTGAGAAATGATTGCTACCATTTTTGAAACTGCATTAATGTTCATTATTTATGTAATATACAAGTTTAGAAGGGGCTGATTTTTTTTTAACTTCATTGCTAGCATAAAAAAATCTTTCGAGTTCTTGGAATCAAATGAATGTAAGTTTCCTTTTTTGCATAGGGTGATGAAGACAAATGTATCACTGCACATTAAAAATACATCTCACATTTTATACATTTACGTATGTGGTTCTCTTCATGTTAAAAAAACACCAGAAAAAAAATCTCAGAGCACTTCAGAGAATGTATCCAGAGACAGAGCTATTGTTCAGGAAAAGCCAGATTAAACAAACATGCCTGTAGTCTTGACTTGAAGGCATTTATGGAATTAACATTCTGAGTCTCAGCTGGCACCATGTTCCAAAGCTGGGGGCAGAACATGCAAAGCCTTTGGCACCTATGAGTTTCCACTGATATTCCTGTTACAGACAAAAGCCCAGCATTTTACACAACTCCGAGTCATTCCTGAACATGTGCATTAATGGAACCAAAAGTTTTAATTAGCATTCATGGCCTTAAACGATATGGTGCTTTAAAGACTGTTGGACCTGCTCTGACATCACCAGGAAGGCAGTGAGTGACATGACCTTAATACAGAATTGATCTGGCTAGTCTTGGTTATTAATATTCAAGGGCAGCTTAGTTCTCTGTATAGTGCAATTTGTAAAGATACCCATGATCGGGGATTTATGGAAACCTAGTGTAAATGTGACTAAACAGTGGAATATTTCCGCTTTTATCTGGGATTGCAATGCTCCCGGTCCTTTGGAAGAAAGCCCTAGGATTTGTTCCTTTTTTCATGCAAAGTAACAGGTACAGGGGCCCATTCTGATCTGTAGCCATGACTGGGTTCACCACTATCTTTCATGCTACATGCTAACACCAGCTTTCACAATCACTCTAGTTACTGAGACAGCCCTGTGTCTGGTGTCACAGCTGCTACAGTACACACATAATTCAATAAAAAAACCCAGCAAAGCACAGAGAGAGACTTCAGTCCTTGACATGACCCATTGTCACAAGAATGAGTCCACGTCCACCATCAGGAGACAGGGCTACTTGCAGCTGGTTAGCTGGTAACACATAATATCTGTGAAATACTGACATTGCTTATTCTGGTACCGCTTGAGATCCTTCCCTAGCTATGTTAACATGGCTCCTAAGTGAATGAAACAAAATCCAGTACAGAGAGGTAGAAAGGACTGGATCTGCAGAGAAAAAAAAAATCAAAGGTACTAATACAGTGGTGCTTAATTAGACAGAAGCTAGTGGCATCGACAAGGACCTGATGTCATGGAAAACAGCAGAGTAACTAATTCTCAGCCAATGGTGTAATGTTGTTAAAAAAAAAAAAAAAAAGGACAGATCTCATTCTGACATGTGTTAACCAGAACATCCTGTGTAAGACATGGGAAGAAATTGTCTCACTCTCCTCATTGCTAGCAAGCTCAGCGGTACTTCTGTGTCAGCTCTCAGTGTCATACTTTGCAAAAGATGTAGACAAATTGAAGAGACTGAAAAGAAGAGCAGCAGGAACAGTAAGATGTTTAGAAAAAGGGATATAACAGGAATAGCTGAATTAGAAAGAAATCTATAATAAACCATAACTATCACACTCTGGTATGATAATGAAGGAACCATTAAAGGCATGAGAAGAAACAATTGGCAATTGGTTTATTTTTCAGAAGAGAATTCATATATACATATATATATATATATATATATATATATAATCCAGCTCTGGAAACTGGGAACTATGTGGAGCCTTTAGCGAGAGAAGGAGGTTTTTAAAAATATATTAGACATAATTATCAACGGTCTAGATATACTTCTTCTACCTTAAGCAAAAGGAGGAACTAGATCACTTCTATGATCCAATCAATTTTCAAGACTTCTGCAGCATTGTGCCCTCCCAGTTTTCCTATCATGTTCTGCTGTGTTGCAGTCCATCCCAGTCAATTAATGTGTCACTTGTTTTACCATCGTTGGTCTTCAGCACAGCCCCTTTCCACTGTTCATGTTATTTCTCAGACACATTGCACCAAGTGTGCTTTCTGGGCCATTACCATGCTGAGGCACTCAGTGTTGGAATAAACATTACATTGGCTAAGCAGACATCATAGTTTCCAAAAACTCCAATGTAATCTGTAGCGTTTTCGACTGTGCTGTAGAGAAATAGAGCAGAGGAAATAATTTATATAGAGTGCCAGAGCCATCCAAGGAACTCCATAAATAATCCTTAATAATAATGATACACAAGAAAGTGTAACATTTATGTTTATTAATCAAGACATCTATGTGTTGCACTTTAGGAAGCCTTAGGTCTAAGTATTTACTATCTTCTGTGGAACTGCATGGCCAATACATGGTTGACTAGGAAGAGATGATCTATACAAGAGTGCTCTAAACTGCAAACAGTACTGCAGGTGTGAATTTCCTACACAGAACCAGAAAACCCTACGCCTCGGTGCCTTAGCTTTCTCTCCAGCTATGTATCATTACCAGACTCTACAAATGATATATCAGTACTTCATGGAAGACACTTTCCAGAAATTTCATCATTTTCACATCCCTTCTCTGAACTGTTTCTGTATGATTCAGCTCTTATTTGGAAGTCTCAAAAAATGGACATAGCAATTCATTTAGGTTTTACCACTTCTGACCAGAGTACAAGGATTACTTCTGCATGACGGACTGCCTTCCTGTTTATAAATCCCATCATGAAACTTGTCTCTCCCACAACAACATGATTTATGTTCAGCTTGTAATCCACACTAACCCTTAAACTAATCCTAAAAAACTGATCCTAGCCAACTTTCCTGTCCTGTATTTGGTCACCTGATACACCTGCTTTCTTGTAGCATTTGTCTTTTCATCCCTTTTTTCCTGGCCATATCTCTAACTTGTCAAAATAATTTTGAATACTAATACTGTCTTTCAGCACCCTTGCAGCCTCTCCAGGTTCATATTACCTGAATATATTACAAGCTTACATTTCCCATAAGGGTCATAACATATGACACTGAACTAGACCAAAAAAGGTAGCCTACGTCTCTGTAAAATCCTAATCAACATACATTTTCATTTTGACAGGAAATCCTTCTCTCGGTGACTTGCATGTGGTCATCCAGCCAGCTTTTGTACTGCTGTATAGATTCTTCAACCACACCATGTTTCCATGGCATTCTTATGAAATGTCCTATGAGATGGTGTCAAAATCTCTATCATTATTCCTAAAACTAAGTAGCAAGTAAGCTCCCAGGATTACCCTAGAAATTATACATCTAAGCTATAAACAGCCTTTGTAGAGTATCTCTAATTTTATGGAAGTCTAAAAATACAGGACTACAGAAGTTATCTTTGCCATTAACTTCACCATTCATCCTCTCAAAGATTTTATACAGATTCACGTAATGAAAGAATTTCGCTGGGATAACTGGGGGATTCTCTATGAAAATCCAAAGAAGATGCTCCTAAGCCATATAGTGTAGTTTAAGAAGTCTGTATTGGTTTTGCTACTCATGTTCCAGAGGGTTAGCATGCCCTACTTCACAAATACTTTCTGAAATATGGTGGGTTTAATATCTTCATGTTACCTGTAGACCAGTGCCTGACCTGTTTCAGAGATGCTCAGGCTCCATCAGCATCAGAGAAGCATCTTACTGACAGTAACAAATAGCCATGGTGAATTCAGCCTTTGCTTTAACTTTGCCTAGAGTCTAAGAAACAGACTCACTTGTTATTTGTCTTCATTGTAGGTGACTCCAACAGGTAATGACAGCTGGCAAATAGCAAACAGCAATAAAGCCAGAATAATGTTCTGAAATGGGAATCATATCATCACCTGAAACTGCCAAAATTGTGCTTCACTTTAAAGACACAAAATTCTCAGAGTTTACTTCAGCATGCAACAGACGGTGTAAGAAAGACCTCTTAATCCCTCCGCATCTTCCACAAAAAAAATCCCACCAAACAAACCTGTTCTGCCTTCCCAAAAGAAAAGATCGTATTTCCTAAAAATGTTCTCCAGACGTGCAAAAAGAAGGTAAGAAAAGAGGATCTGCCAAATGTGACTGAATCCTTCTAGAAATACAAGTTGCTAGTGGGAAGGACGTGGGCTTACCAGAATTCATGCCAAGTTATGGGAGCCTACATATTCATAGCTCCCCACCAAACACGAACCTAACATTAATCAAGGTGAGAGAAAGATATATTGCCTCTATAACTGGGGGGTACGAGAAATACTCCATCCTACAGTTCAGCCTTCATAGGTTTCAGCAAAGGCATGGCACAAGGGTATGGGAAAATTATGAGGTTTAAAAATATTAGGAGTATCTGGACTTTTATGTTTTTTCCAAACTGTAGATTAGTTTTCACTCCTGCATATTTCTACATTTTGATCAGATATTTTAGTGTCAGGTTTAGCAAGCATACAGTGTCTCTTAGAGTTTTAAACAAGCTGTTTTAATGAAAACATAACCTGAAATCAGGCAGTACTGGGGAAAAAAAAGCTGTTGGTTGGAATTCTGTTTCCTCACTGACATTAAAAACAGTCAACATAACTCTGTGATGATGCAGAAATTTAACTTTTGTACATTTTTATTATATCCAGAATACCAAAGATAACTGGATTTATTCACAGAAGGGCTGTCATTGAATTCAGTTTCCTGGTACAATTTCCTTCCCATATAAACCCATAAAAAGTATGATGGGTGAAACATTAGGACTGCTTAAAGTAGAAACTGATGTATATCCATACAGAAAGAACAGATAGATTGCAAAATGTTTATGTCTTTTACATTTTTTACTGTATTAATAAGGAAACACTGTGATTACCAATCAAAAAAGACTCAGGAGTGCTGCTTGTAAAGTGCACTATTATAAAGATTTATATCTGTATCTGGGGAGTAATATAGCACATTGATATTTTAAGGAGCTCAGTTCAAAATCTCTTTATTCAATGAAAGCCCATGAGAGTGAAATATATTTTTCCTGGGGCAGCAGTGTGAGCATCATTGTTTGTTTATGACAGGAGCTGTAGAAAAAAATACTTTTCCAAAAATTATATGTATGTCCAAAGTATTTCAGAATTAATTATGAGAGAATTTTCCTGTATTTGACTGAAATCTTTTATAACATGGCATTAGGCAGTTGGTGCATATATTTGGTTAACTCTGAACAAGGAGATATCTGTATTTAGCATATATTTTGTGAACCAAAAGGTACACCTCAAAATACTTGGAGAAGATGACTGCTTTACATATATTTAAAAACACAGACCACCAGGAGAAGAGTACAAACCCGGCCTCCCACCAGGGCTTGCCAGGAGACTACAGGGAATTCACCCTTCTTAAGACACCTTGTTTTTCTTGTTTCATTTGTACATAGTTTTGGCTGCATTCTGCTAATCTTTTGCAGGACTATAACTTGCTCTTTTTGAATCAAGAGCCAGTTCCTAATGCTTACTTACCATAGGATAGAGATGTATCTGTTAGAATAATTCTCAGAACCAGGAGTTAGAACACAATAGAGTAACTTACAGCCATCTTTCCTAGTACTTAGTTAACAGATGCCTTCCAACAGGTTGTGCATAATCTAATATGAATTATCACATTTTTTTTCTATAATGAACTGTAAATTCATGTGCATGCTCCTTACAGCACAATGTACTGTGGCAGTGATGTGTTTATAAAATGTTTGAGTTAAATACTATTGTACTTAGTCTGTTAATATAACAAAAGTGATAGCAGTTTGTCTTTGTGCCTGGCTTGACTGCAACACACTCTTTTCCTTAAGAAACACAGCCTTCTTTAAGAATCAAGCAAATTATATTTAGAAAACACTTTTCTAAATCCTTTCTCATTCTTTCAGTGTTGTTTTTCCTTCTTCTGGACAGCAATGTGTCTGCTCTCTCCCTGCTTCAAAGATCGTCAATGGGTGTTGAACCAGTTCCACGACTCTGCTTTAGATCAGATTTTGATGTGCAATCTGGGGAACATAAGACCACACCTTTTCAAAACTGTTTTCGCACAAATAGATAGATACCTGTCATACTTTGTAAGAGCATTATTTAGCCAAAATGTAAACTTCATCAAAAGAAAAATTAAAGTGTGGTAATAGTTTTATTCCTTTCTTCGTTTTAATTGTTAAAATTTAATCTCTTGGCCAGACTGTGGTCCTTAGGATATGACATATATATCAAATCCATGTGTGTGTAAGTGGATTTTTTTAAATGTACTGTGAAAAGTAGCAATGCACTGAGATCAGAATCTAAGCAAGTATAAAAATAAGAGGCATAGGAACTGACGGCATAAATCCAAAGTTTATCATATAATTCCCAGATCCATGTAGCTGGTCCCTAGGAACATAAAAAACCCAACAGTACAAAGGAAAACATTTTCAGATGTGCTTCTTTTTTTTTCTAAAGATCCTGCTGCAGAGGTTATATCTGGCAGTGGGGAGCTTTTTCTCTTATCTTCAGTTCCCACAAGAACTAAGCTTGAACATCAGAGCTCCCTAAGCCTAATAAATGAGAGTATTCTTGTCTGCTTTATCTTTTCTGTTCTTTTTTTTTTTTCCCAGTCATATGATGAGGAAATAAATATATGATCTTGTTTTCAAAAGAAGCTATTATATTAAACAGAGGGTATGAGCCTATCCCATCCCTTGGGCTCTCACCTAGACCTGGGTAGCAACGTGCAGTCACAGGATTGCACAAAGGGCAGCAATTGCTCTCCTCAGAGCAATTGTTCCTGGTCCTTGCTTTGCAGCTGGAAGGCAAGTGGCCTCTCTGCAACCCACTGCTAATGCCTCCACACAGGGATGGGGACAAGCTGCCTTACATTAATAAAGTCAATCTTGTGCTGATTAGTCCAACAGAATGGGGTGCATATCACAATCAATTTCCATAAATATTCACTTACGCCTGTTTTGCCTTCATTTTCCGCAAACATTCAAGTACTTGACTCCTATTCACATGAACGCTCCCAGAAAGAGAGTTTTAAGCTTACATGCTTGAGTACTTGCATATAGTAAATTTTAAAATGAGTGAGTATGCAAGTCATAAGATGGGAAATAGAGTGCCTTTGCCAGTGCCTGGCAGAGAGGTATTTAAATAAACCAGGCAAGTACCTGCTTATGTCCTTCTCATCTACAGTTATGTGTGTAACATGCAGTTTTATTTGGAACAGTGGACTCACAATTTGTTCTTCCACCATAGTTCAATGGACGTGGCACATTGCAAGAAACATACAGCACTGAATCTCTGTCTGCCCTAGAATAGACATTATACTGTTCAGTTATGTGTGCCATATGCTTTGAGATTTTTAGACAAAAATATCATTTAAGAGTTATATAATAATATTACTGAATATTGATTATCATGTTTTGTGGGGAAAAGATCATGGCACTAGGGGAAAGAGTCTTCCATACTCTTCTGTAAATTGGCATGGACCAAGAAGAAAATCAGATAGTCAAAAAAGAAAAATTTTTTCAATGCTAGCAGTATTTTCTGGGTGCCATTGTCCCCAAGTGCTCAACATGAAACACTGAAAGTAAAAGTCTATTCAACCAGCCTCAGGTTTTCTACCTTCTTCAGCGGGGCCAGTGTCTCATTTCTGGCTGATATACATTTCATCTTTATTTCCTAAAGTTTAGAAAAGTTAGACAGATGAGATTTGGATACGGGAGGTGAAATTCCAGATGGAAGAAGAGAGGTTTATCAAATGAAAGAGGCAGAAGCCAACAGAAAAACTGAGAAATAAAACATTCAAAAGAGCCAACAGCTTCAACATGGACACATGGGGCCAAATTTGTATTCAACATTACTCTGGTCTTTCAGATCGGATGGATTAAGCCTGCTATTTGGTTGCTGAACAATCTCTACTAGCAGGAGAACCACTAGAAATAGAGCATAAACAATTTACTGCGAAGTGGCTGTATTTGCTCTGAGCTATAACTGGTTCCACAGACTCTGCATAAAGGAAACCCACATCAGTGTGTGGCAGTTTACTTCGTACTGAGCCAGCCAACATACTTTCTCTCCGAACCGCATACGTGTCCGTTGCAAGGAGGAAGGACACCTGGGGTTTCTGACCTTAAAATTAGAGCTGCTGCACTTGCAAAAACCCACCCTCATAGCAAGACCTTTCTTATTTGCTGTCCAAATGTTGCTGTATCTCTGAGCTTTACAGACTGCTCAGGCCTCAAGAGACTGTGAGTAAAATTTGACCCAATGTGAATTTGCAATAACTCACACTGCAGTGCCTGATTCCCCTGCCTCCTTCAAAATGTCTCCAAGGACTCAGACACAGCCACCATGCAGATCAATAACTTTACAGTAGGAACAGACGGAAACTTTCCCTTTTGGGAACAGAATAAGGCAAAGTCAATTAATTTACAACAGAGAGATGAGTAATTGAGCCAGGAGTATTTTGATAGGATATACCAGTCCAGCATTTGCATTTTCAAACTGGTATGTATCTCCTGATCCAGAATCTACTGAATTCAATTTAAAGACTCCCTCAGAGTTTGACAGCAGTCAGTCCCACTTTTTAGATCTTGTGGAATGCTGTTTCAAATCTCCAATACAAAATTTAAACATAGGACTCCCCGCACTACTTTTCTTTCTTTTTTTCTTTTTTTTTTTTACATGCAGACTTGCAGTGGAATAGCCCAAACTTCCCAGGCATACATACTCTGCTCTTGGATTGTACTTTAAAAATCATACCAGGTCTTCTGTGACAGAGTTTGACTCTTCAGTGACCAGTTCACAAAACCTGAGAATTAAATCAGCAAATTGGCAGCAATCACCATCAGAAGTCATGATTAAATCATCACAGTTTCTGAGATGCCGTGGGATTTTCCTCTACTGAGAAAATGAGACACTATCTGAGGCATGGTTGTACAAGGGAGACAGATGCTTTTTGAGGCCTTGCTCTGCATTGCAGGATATCTGGATTCTGCAAGACACCTGCATGTTCTAAAGAAGCAGACATTTGACTTCAAGTGGCCCCAGTAGCCATGGTGAACCCAGCAGTGGCACTTCAGACACTTGGGAGTTTGGGATGCTTCAGGAAGGAAGGGGAGTTTCTATGTCAATGTATATAATTAATAATATCAGCACCCATTTGCAAAATGCTGTGGGAGGATGTGTGTTTAAATTATGATCAGATTTGGAGACTTACAGAGAATATTTCGTTTTTTTAAAGGGGGACTGTGCAGACTGTGAGAGAGCAGTGCTGTGGAGGAAAGCACAACCCATTCCCTGGTCTTTGACCATGCCAGGTATGAGAATTCCTGCTCCACTTCCACCTTCAGCTTTTATTTGTTTGCAGCTTTTTCCTTGCTCACCAACGTTTTCAGCAGCTGTCTGTGATTCCAGCTATAGTTTGATGCTAAATACAGTAAGTATCTGGGAATAGTCAACATTTGCCAGTAAGACAGGAAAAACAAAAAGATTTAGCAAAGAACCCTTAATGAGAACCATGGGACATGTTACAACTCTGCTGAGGATGAATGTGCTTTACAAAGGCATTTGCATATTGTCACTCCTCCCAGTGTGGCTATTTCCTTAACCTCTTTTTAGATTGCAAACACGATAGGGCTGTGCAAAATTTCATCAAGACTCATCCCAAATTGAGGATAAAATGATCAATGACTAAAACATGACTCAGGCAAAGGAGACTTAGGGCCTAATTTTCTTCTAACTTTTAGTAAATTTATGCCTGTATAACAGTTCTACTAGCTTCTGTGGTGGTTGCTACACTAATGTCAGTGAAAACAGAAGCAGGCTATGACAGCTTCAGACTCATCCCATGTAAGAAGTCAAAGTCAAGGAGCTTATGTTTGCTTAGTCAATAGCTGAATTTGATCCTTAGGTTTGCTAATAAGCTATATAAACCTATATAAACTATATGCCTCTATTAACTTTAAGTGAAGCACTTTGAAGTCACTAGGCATTACTTTTGTGATGTTAGTAGAATGAAGGGGACCAGAACTGGCAACCCATTATATTCAACATGTATAATAATCACCAAAACCACACCTTGCTCCCTCTTGTTTGTGACTCATAAACCGCACAAGTATGAAGAAAGGACTATGCGCTTTAGAGGAACAGAGGAAAATTTGAAGACAGTACATATAAAGAGTGACATCACTTATTCTGCTAAAGCAATTTACAGAATTTACTTGGCAAGAGATATTATGATTTGTGTTTGAGGACACCACGAAAAACTTCTGAAGTGATACCATGTTATGCATAAGTAGAAAGGTATCACTCCACATTAAGCAGTCACTGATCAAAGGTTTTGAGAGGTTTTAAAAAGAGCTGCCTTTAGCTAAGGAAGCCAAATCTGTTTAGTTTCCCCAAAGAGTCAATGAGGAGAGGAAGACTTTAGAGACTGAGTCAGGGCAGGGAGTTTTAAACCTTGTAGGGCTCTGAAGTGTTCACAGGAGGCAGTGGCAACAGGAAGAGCCTAGGGAGGCTGGTCTCTCTAAAGTTGGTGTTTGTGAAAAGGCCACATGGACAAACCTTTAAGGGTTAACTAAAAAGAAGTTATATGTAGGCTGCTTTACATAAATCTATCAGCAGTACAATGTGTACTGGGTACATTCCTGGCTCCAGGGAAGTCCAAGGAAAAACTTTTACTAGTTTCAGAAATTTACTTATTTCCTGCCATATATTCCAAGATGTACTGTTAAATATACCTTAAAATGTACAAATGCTGCTCCTACACCACATCCTCTTACACATTAGCAGAGGAAATCTACTCTTGTTCCTTTGTTATTAGAGATCCTGGAAGCACAATCCAACTTCATGAGTTTTCTGATGATTGTTTGAGATTCTTAGCTTCTAGGCTCTGGGACTGATGACATCCTTCCACACTTCTTAAAAACTCCTATTATTGTCAAATGAAATGCAACAAGTCACTGCTAAAAATTACCTTCATGTTCATCACAAGTATGGTTATTTTTCTGCACTTTTTTGAGTAGTCTGGGGAATCAATTGGTAATTAAGGAAATATGTCTGTTAATATACCTATATTGTAATTACTGTAATGCATTGAATAAAACTGAAAAGCAATCCTTGTAGATTTCTGCACACATCTATTTTCTCAATCTTCTTTTTATTGGAAAATCCTTTCATCGATAATTCTAAGTATTTGTTTTAGGCTCCTCCTGCTCCCAGATACGTAGTTTGGTTGTGAAGTGGCTGCTATATTTTGTGTTAAAGCTTCTTGCAGTCTGGCTTTTGGTATGTCTCCTTGAGTAGGTAAACATGACAGAACAAAAGTGCCTGGAAATGCAAACAGCCCTGAATTATTATGCCTATTACTTTTTATTAGTAGTAAAAACAAAAAGAAGCAAGGAATGGTTCTATTTATGCAGAGCAGTTAGAACATAAATAATAATAAAATGTTAAAACTATAAAACTACTTATGCCATATTAATTATTTCTAATAAAAAGTAGGTTTAGGTCTTGCCTCCATGACAGCAAACGTGGTGCAGCTTTGCTTTCATCCAATATTTATACTCAAAAACATTTTGGTTTAGGAAATAAACTAGTGATAAAAAATTACAGTCTCAGAATATTGGGCTTTGACTAGTCCCCTGCTGCCCTTTATATTACGTTTCAGTAAAATACAGTACATCTTACTGTTTTATTTCATTGTTTGTGGCCCATGCAAAATCCTATTGTCCAGCTGCCCAACGTAAATGAACAACAAATCAGAACAACCAGAAAAGCACAGTGACTGATTAAACTGGGTCAGAATTTTTGCCTGTGCTGTTAGAAATATGACTTTATTCAGATTTTTGGTACATGTTTACATCACCTTGAATGGCACTGAGGAAGCCTGCTGATGGAGCGTTTCATTTTTAAGTGCTACAGACAAGCAAATCATGCCAGCTCTCCTTAGCACATATTATCAAGTTGTTTGGTTCTGTTGATTTTTTTTTAATTATTCCAAATTAGCAGAGTGATCCTGCATGGGATTAAGCAGCATGTAAGTGAGCGAGGAGAACAGAGCAGACATTTGAGCTATATGAGCTCACCTGGTCAATACTGACTGCCACCACCCTCACTGCAGCTCAGGGGCACCCCAAAACAAAGGGTCCCTCTCAACAGATATTCTACTGCTGCATGGAAGTCTAATTCCCCTCTACACTGCAGTATTTTGCTTGAGTCTTCCTTGCCTGTCTCAGCACCCTTGAGGTGGATATGGCCAGCAACTGGACAAGCAAATCTTGGGGCTATCCAGAGATGACCACATGGACAGCTGCCGTTTCTCATACAACCCCTTGGAGTGCAGTGGTGCAGAGTCTGAAAAACTGGATGTCTTTGGACTAGGTTTCTAAGGCTGTTTTACTGTAGGCGGTAAAGAACTAGCTGCATCACCCAATGAAGTATGTAGAGAGCCACAGCAGGTGGACTTTCAGTCTTCCCTCTTTACAGAATATTCTTGGAGAGAACCATAATTTAGACTTACATCTTAATCATGTTGCAACTCAAACCTTTAAAAAATTGACTTCCCAAGCTGAAGAACTAATGAAAGAAGATTTTATATGTGTCTGTGTCTTCCTTCTCTCAAAACTCCCCAACAGCAGAATAACCTTAGAATCTCTTATGTCCTCTGTGACGCTTTCTATCAGGGAAGAGCCAGCATTTGCTCTGGTTCTGACTATATATCCACCTGCTGACAAACAGAATAATGCCTGAGTTTTACCTTTTTTGATTTTCAGCTCAGGGTAGTCATTCAGCTGAGGTCTTTGGTACACAGACAATTTCCATGAAACTTTAGAAATGCAATAAACTTCTATCAAATTTGTTTGAAACTGCCATCAAGCTCATAGGTCATTAAGAGGCTACCAATACAGACAGAGCAATTTCATTATTCCATTAGCTGGAACCCTGTAATCAAACCCTCTGCACAATCATGAGACTTGTTTACAGATCATAAGACTTCAGAAAATAATAGACAGTGGGTTCTTTCCAGTAGCAGTATGGGATGCAAATAAAGACAAAGCTTACACCGAAAAAAAAAATTAAAAGGAGCAGCTAAAATGGCAAAGTATTTCAGGTCTTATGGCACTAGCTTTAGAAAATACGTGACTTACCTATTAAAAGAGATTTTAAAAATATAAGAAAGCTGATTTGGCTTAAGCAGTAAAGTAGAAGAGAAGTTTGGAAGAAAACCAAAAATAAAATCTATATCCTTCAAACAGAAGGAATTAAGGAAAACAGAAAATGGGCTAAACTCTGTCATGTTTCATAAAGTCTCAGTTCCAAAGGAAGTTTCAAAAACTACAGGTAACTCATTTCTGATATCAGGCAATGAAAAATGACAACTCTGGTGGATTTTTAAGAAGTTTCCCAGGGGAAGCTTCAGAGAACTCAGCTTCATAAGTTTGATGTTGTTAGGGTCAAAACTGGTACAATCAATAATAAGGAATATGGGCAGCAGAGGTGTAAATAAATATGATACATTAGGATAGCTTCAGCAGAGGGAAATCATACCTCACAAATACATTAAAATATTGTGAAACTGTTGACAATCACTGTGTGAGTGATCCAGCTGAGAAAGTATTTTTTGATTGAAAGAAAAAGGTTTGGCAAGCTCCTTCACAGAAAGCTTTTAAAGACATTCGATCAATGTGGAATAAGACTTAAAGTCCTCTCATTACTTAATTAGTTAAAAGACAGGAAACAAAGAGTTAAAATGAAATGGAGTTTTTCTGTTAGAGGACGGTTACCAGATCTGCAGGAAACAATGTGCAGATCTGTGTATTATTATAAATATAAAAAGATATTATAAGTAATGTGGAACGGGAATGGTGAGGCTGAGAGTTTGCTGATGACACAAAGTTTTTCAGAACCCTCAGAACTAAAGCTGGCCAAAGAGTTACAGAAGAATCTTACAATACTGAGGGACTGCACAGCACAGCAGCAGTGAAATTAAGCACTGATTCACACAAAATCAAGCCAAAAAAAATATCTTAACTATGCAGATGGAAGCATAGGCTCTTCACTAGTATTAATACTAGGAAAGATTTCTTGGAGTCATTTTGAATAATACTTTAAAAATATCTGTTCAACATTCAGCAACACTCAAAAAGGCCAGTAAAATATTAGAAACTATTAGGAAAGAAATAGAGAAGAAAATGGGAACATTATTCTGCCGCTGCCTGGTTGCCTATAATTTTGAATACTGCATGTATTGAATATTTTAATCAGACACCTCGAAAAGGTTACAATAGATTCAGAAAAGGCATTGTGGATAGTGACAAAGCCGATCAGAGGTGTGGAGTGAGTGCCGTATGAGGCGTGATTAGACAGAGTAGGAGTTTTCAGCTTGGAAAAAGCAATGACTAAGAGGAAGAGCAATAGACAATCAGGAGAAGTGTAGGAAAGGTGAATAGGGAAAGGTCATTCACTGTATTTCATACCATCTGAACTAGAAGGCACTGAACAACTCTATCAAGCAGAGGCCGTAAAGCAGAAAAGGGGATGTACTTTCCCATGCTTAATTACACTATAGAATGTAATGAGGAAAACATAAATGAGTTCAAAAAAACAGCTGGAAAATTAATTGAAGAAAAGTCCATCATGGAGATGCAATCTTCTTCCCAAAAAGTCCCTAAACCTGAGACCAAGTTTCCATTCTCTGCTTTCCTTCATTATGCTTCCACTCCTGGCTATAATCAGAGACCTTTATGGTATCACCTTTATGCTAAACACAAGAAAGTACATATTCACCATAGAGACCAACTGTAGGACCTCTGAGTCTCTCAACACACCCTCTCATTTTCTCATTCCCAGCAGACTGCCCCACTGCCATTGTTGTCTTTTCCTCTCCCTTTGCTTTGTACCTAGAGAAGCAGCAGCATTTTTGCCCTAGATGGAGAGCACTGTGCTAGGGAACAGATGGATAGATCAAGGATCATGTCAGCAAATAAATAACAGCAACCTTACCAAGCCAGTCTAAATAAATGGTCGATCTTCAGAAAGTAAATTAACTTGGGACTTCTGCAGGGCTTTAAACAGTAGAGCATGATCCACTCCATTTAAAATTCTGCTTCTGATCCTGAGCAGAAATCTCCTCCTCGTTCACAAGAATCCAGCATAAAGCCCATTTTTCCACACAGATCTTTTCCCTCCATTCATTTCAGTTCCCTAGCTGGTGAACTGTGCAAGGGTTTTGGTTTGCATCCATGTAACTTGGTACACCCATAATCTGCCATCTTTCTAATGGCAGGAGTGTGCACACTTGCTCACATTACCAAAAATGAACAAGATGCTCACTCAAAAACACAAATGTACAGCTCACTCACCTGGCACATGTTGCCCACTCTTTAGGCAGTCACAGAGAGGATGAGGCTTCTTGTCTTCCTTGCACCATTTGCTCAGCACCTGAGTCCTGGTTAGGCAGCATATAACATGAGCAACTATCAACTATTTCATCTGTCTCAGATCTCTTAAAAAATACAGATCTTTCTTTCCCCTTTAGATGTGACAATAACAACAATGAATAATCAACATAATGCAGAACTTGATTTCTGAAGTCAATTCTTTAAGGCTATAAGAATGTAAGAAAAGATGCACCAGATTGTACCAGTGGCCCTGTGCTGTTCTGCAGACCCATAGGTAATGTGCAGTTAACTGCATCAGCAGTATTGCTGACAGACAGCACTAAGCCCATTAGCTATCAATTCATCCCTCCTATATATTCCTCAGGGATGCAAAACTAAAAAAGCATGTAAGATCTGCAACCCTGAGGCTTCCTTTTGTGACACCATTGCTAGTTCTGCTTCTTATTTTGTGTTGTAGCTACACATAGCATCATTTTCATGACACGGTGGAAATTCCCAGGTTCCAAGTAATCCTATTTTGCTTTATCTGTCCTTTTTATATCTGCAAGTCCTTTGGGATTCTGACGTTACTTTCTAACAATGTAGGTATCCTGGTTTTCAGTTTTCAGCTGAAGAAAATGGTAGCTGTTGATAACCCATGCTTGATTTTTTAGTGCTGCTCTGTAATTTAAGAGTGCTAAAAAGAAATAAGATTGAATACAGCCTTCATGAATTGAGACTTTTTAGTATTTTAGTTGTGGTTTTCTACCAATGTGCTGGATAATGGGATCAATAGTGATGCATCTACAACCTTATTTCAAAGCTTGAGCAGTGTAAATTCCTGTCAACTATCTTATATCCAGCATCAGGCATTTATGAACTGTGTTTGAAGTGTAGAGATTTGATATGCAGTCACCTTTCTCTCTCTAGTAGAATATCCCAGGGAAGTATTAAGAATAAAAGTAACAGTTGAGGACAAGTACAGGGATTTGTTCCAGCCAATATAAACAAATTAATGCTAATTTTCCCTGTGACTTTGTTTTGGTTTTATTTTTTCTCCTTTTGACTTGGAATATATTTTTAGCGTAAGAAGAACTTTTATAGCTTTCTCGGTTTATTATAAGGCCATTATACAAGGTCATATCAAAGGTCCATCTTTCCCAATACCCTGTCTCCAACAGTGACTAGTAGTGGATGTTAAAAGAAAGAGGATGAGAGATGGCATGAACAGACTGATTCCCTGCTGTACCTTGCTGAGACCCATCAGAAACTGATTTAGGGGCTTGAACCAGAGGTTGCAGCCGATGACTGACCAGTAGCACAATCTCTTTTTTAAACCATTTACTCTTTTGGCTTCTGTTGCACACTGTATGAAGGACACAAGCCCAGTGTAAAATGCTCTAGTCATCTTTTGAGATTTTTCCAATCTCGACATTCATGTATTCTATCTAATATGTATTTCTGAAACACCTTGGGATTCATCTTATTGATTATTTGGGAAAAAAACACATCCATTGTGTGAGATGTGCTGAGAATTATTCCTTAAAGTGGGAACTGGGGATATTTCTAGCAGCTTTCTCCTCCCTGTCCCCATTCCCATTGCTTTCTGAGGTAGCATTTTACATTCTGTGCCACATCCAACACCTCACAGCACCAATCACCTTCCATAAACTCCTCCTAATCTATAAGGATTGGGTGGCTTCCCATGCTTGACGAGTCTGAATGGCTTTGTTAAGGGTTAATTTTAGGATTTCCCATAACATCTCTCAAAATGTCTTCTCCCAGATTGCAGGCACAATCTGGTTTCTTATCAGAGAGACTGAGTGCCTTGAGAATTGAAATGGAGTCTTCAGATTTAGTCAAGTCCAAAACTCTTCACTGTTTCCACCTTCTTTTTTATATTCTCTGTTAAACAAATGCTTTTCCATTACATTTTTAATTGCTGTGCAGAAATCCTCATATTTCTGCAGTACTATTTCATAGCTTAGCATCCTCTGCCTGAACTAGCAATGTACTGACAATATCAACTACTGCAGAATGAGCGACTGTTGGAATAAGTGTGTCTCCCGACTGCCTTCTTTCCTGCTGGTCCCAATTGCTCGCAGCTATAGATTGAAGAACTGTTTAAACCTTCCCTAGTTATCCTCCACTTCTGAAAAGAGTTTAAACTTTAATGGGGTTTTAATTGTTCCATTCTTCCACTCTGGCTGTTTCCTCAAATTGCTTAACTCTAGGTATAAGGGTATTTCGAGACTGACAAAAACCTGCTGCGTTCTGCTTCTGAGTTTTAAGTGATCAGCAATATGTAACATAAGCTGCTTTTATAACAAAAAGATCTGTTCCACCTGGCTTGTGACAGACTCTCCTCCAAGTATGGTACCATCCCCTTTGGAAACAGTTTCCTCGACCAGAGCATCTCCCACAGGCTCCTAAATACAGAATATGGTATGGGTCCATTTTTGTTGCATGGGGAGCATGACTAGGAAAAGGGCTTGTATTCTTCCTTCCCCGGTCTCCCTACACTAACATTGAGACCAAAATAGAAAATAAATATACATGGGTGCTGATCTTGAGCTGCCAGAATATAGGGCATGTCTCTAGATTTACTGACAACCTTACCACAGCCAACACACACATTCCCACAGGCACACGCACAGATGACTATCTACATTTTTGCCACATCCAGGTTACTGTGGAGAGATGGATTAAAAAGTGATTTAAAAATGCCTGTGCACTGATCTCTATAAGTGCCTGCACTCATAATAAGAAACACAAACCACTTCTTGTAGTTAAAATATGACAATGGACACTTATGAACAACTGGGAATGCCTACGAGACATAAAATACCCATTAGAAATCTGAATATGATTTTGCAGGCTTTATTGACTTCTGTTGCAAAATAAGTTCAAACAAAATAGGCTCCAGACCTCCAAAACTGAAACTAAAACTTAAGTTTTTAACAACCATTCCACCTGAGATAATCCATGGAGCATGACATGCCTATGCTTTTCCCGTTTTTCACTGGATGTTTTTCATATATAGTAAGCACTGATCTGACCCCTTGTTCATTTGAAAACCAAACATAAATGCTCAGGACACCTACTATGAATATGTTGCTGTGGGGTACAACACCTAGCTGGTAAAAGCAAGTATCTTTCTCACAGACATTTTGGACACTGCTGGTTTTCATCTCAGGCCAGTGGATTGTTAGAAGACACCAGCTTTTGTCAACATTACTTGAACTCAGATTCTTACATGTCCACTCCTCTGTGTCTGAAGAATGAAATTCTGGAAACTACAGCAAATACAAATCAGAGTTCAGATTTTAGGAGCAGGTTCATTGCCAGGAGTCAAAGGCCTGGCTCCTAGGAAAGAACTTTGGGTCCACTCACCCAGATTGTTCTTTTGCCCACTGATGGAGGCAAGCAGCATGAGATTCACAGGGGACACATCCTCAGCAGCCTGGAAAATAAACCTTCACTGTAATTCATTACTTATTTTAAGAGTTATCCTAATGGATGCTAATTCTGTGACCCTTCCTTCTGTGTGAGGGTGACTGTGGTCTTGAATCAAAGACAAAGCCTTTGCAAATATACAGTGGTAAGGCTCTTACATTGTTGTAATTCACTCTGGTGCCATGAGTAGATTTAAGGCAAATGGAGCTCTATAAACAAAACAGAAAGATGGCATTTCAGCAGAAATATGTAAAAAAGATACTGGGTAGAAATACTTCAGCGAAGCAGCCTGCTTAGTTGTAAAATGAGTTTAAATTAGGCTTTAAAAAGGATTGCTAAATCTTGACACATATATGAGCAGCTTATTATCATGCAATTGTGCAGTAGTTGCTTGATCTTGTTACTGATGTGCCACATATGAATAAGTGATTAATTACCACAAAGGCTAAAACAGAGCAGAGTGAGAGTACTGTAGCTCACCCTGAAAGAGGGGCTTAAACACGTTTATTGCCCTTTAAGTGCATTTCATTAAGGCCAATTAAGGACTTTCATGTCTTATTAGAAAAATGAAGTAGATTTATGAGGTTTTCGTAGGCTGTAAATGCTGGGGCTAGCAGATACAAAACTGTGCAGAAATATAGTAGTTAGAAGCTAAGAAAATAATGTAAAGATACACACAGGAATAATTTCACTAAGGAACCAGATCACATGAAGGTGACCTCTGTATAGAAGGGGGAAAAAAAAATAAAATCAGTGGTTAAAATTCATAACATTTTCTTTCAGACTCGCTCCCTATAATTTTATGGACAATTTTGCTATCTGGCTTCTTTGAGGCTTTATTTTCCTCTGCACCACATGAAATTCAGGATGACTTGAAGTGCTGCCATTCAGATTGGGCAGAATTTTCTCCCAGTGGGCACAACTTATTACATACCTGTGAATAAATATGCAAAGAAGGAGGGGGTAGATTTGTTGACCACCACATAGCACAACTCCCAGCAGGTCTACATACCTTAATAACGTTTAATGTTGCTGATAGAGATTCAGTCAAGGCTCCTTTACGGGTGTAACTTTAGGCACTGACTCAGAAAAACATATAAACATATGCTCTAGTTAAAGTAGATTGGAGGATGTGCTTAAGTTTTTTGCTGAATAGGGGTGAGTATAAGCACACACTTAAAGTTAAGTGTGTGCTTCAGCATTTTGTTGTATAAAGGCCTACAAAAGTGAAAGCCTTGACCTATTCGTCTATACTTCTTCCTTAAAGACATATGATTCTGCATTTCCTACATCAATCCATGGGTTTCTGGCTGCTTGAGATTACTCCTATATTCCTTTAAATAAGAAATAAATTTTAAAAAAAAAAAAAACCACAAAAAAATCAAACCACAACAAACAAAAACCCCAGAAAACTAATGAATAGATATAAAACATTTTTATCTGAATAATCCCTGTGTATTCAGATTCACAGAGCTTGAGAAATGAAGCATGAATGCTGACCTTCTTTTCTTAAATCATGCCATTCTTACGGTAGCAAGAAGGAAAAGAAAGGAATGGAGTAAAAAAACCTCATCAGCGTGCTCTGAGGACAAAAGCAAACTTTACTTTGACTCTGAAGAGTCGTGGAGTTTTGCATCCCAGCCTTCATCTTATTTGAGTGCAATTTGGTCTGTAGAATATCCTTGCTTTCTTTATTATGAAAGAAAACTTTCATGGGAGGTTACAGAGTATGTATCATTATCCTTGGGGACTGTGTGTGTTTCAGCATCATCCAAGTTTCTAGGTCCCACACATACAGTATCTGGGCAGCTTTTTTACATATTATATGTATTTATGAATTTTAAAAAATATGCATTATTTACTCAGTGGACTGGAACAGCACTGTCAAGTGAGGGAGTATGTATTTATAAATGTTTTTAAAAAGCACATTATTTACCCCACAGACCAAACAGTTCCAGTCTACCATGTATAGTCTTAGCCACCTAATTAAAAATCTTATGAAACTTCTTTGAAAAGCACTTGCAGTACATAAGCAGCAGCAACTTTTGGAGCTTTATTATCTCAGCTCTTTTTTTTTTTTTTTTTCCCCAAAAAATACACAAAGCATTTAGACATATTATGGTCTAATCACTTGCCAAATTTCATCTTAAATAGAAGCTGTATAGGAGTTTTGCAAGCACAAAAAAAGCATCAAAACCATCAGATCAGCTATATTTTGGGGGAGGAGGTATGGGACTTTTTTGCTGCACTGATATAATTTTAAAACAAACAAAGCGATATTTTTTAATTTGGTGAAAAAGAATTAATTCCCACACTGAGATTTGTTTGTGCCAAACCTTAGCTGCTCCTTTTAATGAGGTTTTAAATAATTTTTTTTCTGCCAACTTATTCTTAAAGGGGTTTGAATCAAAAAAAATTACTACATACTATCAACCACTATTGATTAAATCCCTCAGGGATAAGAGACAAAAATTATGTGGTTTATAAAATTATGTGATGAAAGAAAACAGGTAAATGTAACACCAACATACATCTGTCATTTGTTGACCAAATATATTTTCAAATAATTATGTTTGCATGTTTGATTCCCTAGGTAGTATTTTCAAAATAAATTCTGGCTTGATGACTAATAAATATTTTCAGTCTTTGAGAAGGGATTTATTGATGTAAAAAGTGGTGATCATCTGCCTCCGGTGATTTATATCAGAGTATGAAAGGGCTATAAAATAAGTGCAGTGTATGTCATGGGTAAAATGAAAGTTATCTCTCACTTCTGCCCCCAACTACAGTGCAGAGCACTTCACAGAGCATCCTGGAACCTTGCTACAGCATCACCCTATTTTGGGGGCAGGAGGGCACTTCTAGACAACTGGTCACAACCTTCTTTAACGTGAACATCAGCTCCACACAACCAGCACAGCCAGCACAACTGAGGACGTTCTTCAATTCTGGTCATTCGCACAGGCTACAGGCATGAAACCCCTTAAGAACAGATTTAAAGGCCGTCACTAGGTTAGAAGCTTTGAACAAAAAGCCTTAGCTGTCCAGGCTACACAAGAGGCTTATGACTAGTTAGTTTATAGGGTTTTATGCACTGTGAGTTTCAAAGTGGGAAATGCTTCTGCTCACTTACCTGTGCATAGTGCTGCCAGAATTCATACTTGCTGTCAAATGTAGAAGTAACATTCAAACTAGATCTACAAAATTAACTTCTTTTTTCAAAATTTTATGATTACTTCATATTGCAACTGAAAGCAAATTACACGTTAGAAATTACCAACAGGTTCTTATGATGAAGCTTATTAAAACAAATTGATAATTTTGGAAGGCTGAAATTTTTCTATTTCCTCATGACAGCAAAAATGTATTCTATAAACAAAGAGAACTGGTTTTAATAATATTAAAATTGGTACTAACTAGAAAATAAATTAATAGGGTTCTTGTTCACTGGGAATGACTCATGAGACATGCCATTATATTTCTGACGTTTATAGAAGATCTTATTTCTTAAAAGACTGGGAAAGACATTGTTCAATACTATTCAGAGTATGCAATTTCTGTTTAAATTATCTTCTGACATCTTACTGAAAGCTGGCATTGTAGCTTGGCACAATACCACATTAAAGTTCTCTGGTCCAAACAGAATTTGATGAATTGTCGAAAAGCCACTTTTCCTTTGCCTCTGGTCAGAAGGAATAACATGGACACTGGCCTTTCTCACACTGTTCCAGCTTCAAACAGAAATGTTTTTTTGAAAGTAACTTGTAGTGGAAAAACTGGAGATGGACTGAATATGTAGTAGCTCTGGATCTGATGGAACTGACTGGGTAGCCAGCACAATGCTTGTGGCAGGCTTTGATAGATGGTGTGACAATCTCTCTCGATGTGGTGAGCACATGCTGCTGGCTGCACCCCTGGGGCATCAGTCACACAGCTGCAGTGTGTTGCAACCCTCCTGCACTTCTGCACTTCTAGCTGTATGAAATATGAGCAGGTATGAGACACTTGATGTATGAGCTAGTACAAGAGGGAAAAGAAGAAACTCAGGCAGTGCAGTATTGCTTCCATTCCTAGTTACCATTGCAGCCATGCTGGTGTTCAGTGGCATGAGAAGATAAGAAATGCCCAGCTGGGCCAAGCCAATGGTTCCTCTAGCCCAGTATTCTTTTCCCAGGAGTCTCAATAAGAGATATTATTTACAAAAAGTGTATGAGCCCTCATGTTGTCTATTATCCTCAGACTGACCAAGCATCTCCAACTGTTGCATTAGGCACAATCTTCTTGTACCTTAACAGCAAATGGATTAATAAACAATCAATTTCTCTATTTTCTCACTACAAAAACTTTCTTTTAGAAAAATTGTGACACAACATCTATAAAAACAAGTTCATAATACTAGAAGGGTTCAAAACAGGTTTCACATCAAGGTCTTTCAGCCAGCTTTTCCTACCTTTCTCAACATACGAACATGTGCATGCAAGGACCTGGAGTTATACCAATTCATAGATAAGTCAGAGGACACTCTAGAGGAAAGAAATATGCTTTGAAAAGCAGGCTTTGGATGAGTGTTGTGTCAGCATGGCGAGAGCCTGATCACAATATAGGAAACCTTTCCTTTGCTCCCCCCAGTAGTAGGCAGATGCAGTGACAAAAAATTTTGATCCAGAGGGAGATAGGTTCTGGCCAGCTGGTATTCTTTAAGTCCAAGAGAAGAAAAGCAGGAGAATATATATTAAAAATTAAGGATCGTTGTCAAGAGATATAACAACTTTACATTAACAAACTACAAGAAAAGACAGTTTTCCCCTTCAGGCACACACTAGCAGGGTTTCTATTGTCCTGGAAGTTTCCCTGCTTAAATCACTTGCTAAATTTTCTGTATGTCAAAGCTAAATACCCCAAAGGAGAAACAACCACCTCACATTGTTCAGCTGTGATGTTTATAGTGGATTAAAAATCAGCCAGAGACCAAACAGGATCTTGCAGGCATGTGGGCTTATACAAACCAGAGATGGCAGTCTTCAGGTCTTCACTGGGTCCAGGGGGACTCATCCTCATAAAAGACATACAAGTGTGTTATCACATTCAACTTGAAAATTCTCCTGACTGAGAGGAGATGGTTGGGTTTATGTGGCTCAAACTAACCACCCTCTGATCTCAAGCAGAAAGCGTCCTGTGCTGATGAAGGGGAGCACCCCCTTTTCAGCCATCAGACAGCAGTACACAAGCACACACGTCTTGGGTGGAGTGTGCATGAGAGAAACACATTCCTCATAATCAAGGGTAATTCGAAAGGCAAACAGTGACCAGAAGAGCATGCTATCCAGCAGAAGACTAATCCTGAACCCAACTCCACAGACGGTTACACAGCCTGCTGCAATGCCAGGGCAGATGCCAGGGAAGAGACCAGCCACAAACCGAACAGACATACAATCCAGAGCTTGGCATCTGGGTTCTTCAGCTGCCAGCCTTGCCTCATGAGTAGCCACAATGGTTGGCTCTTGTGCAGAAAACAACAGAGGAAGAGGCTAAAGAGGTCTATGTGCCACACTGCCAGCATTGGGAACAAGCAGTGCCAAGCGAGTATTGCAGTTTTCATGCACGTGCCAACGTGCTTTGGAACCGCTTTTACATTTTCAAAAGTAACAACAGAATTCCTGCATAAAGCAAGACAAGCTCTAACATCAAGGACAGTTTCCCTTCCTTTTTCAGATTTTTGTTGTGTGCAAATTTCTTTTTTACTTCATTTTGTTCAGCTTACATATACATTTAGACAGCTGTGGCAGAGGAATAGCCTTCATGCCTTGCATTCCATACCGATAAAATATTTGAATCTACAGGAGTACGTGCACAAATCAGTTAATTTCATCACAAAATTACAAAGCCCCAGCTTGTAAGCCTCTGTTTTACAATGTGAGCAATTGCTCCAAAAAGTAGCTGCATGAACCCCTGTGTCACTGCATGCTGAGGAACAGCACTGTAAGGAAGGGGTTCACCTTCTTCTCTTTAAAAACCCTGTTCTGCCCTGTTTACACCAAATTGACACTGTAATCAGAAGGAAATGGTTTTTATACAAATCTCTACTTGCATGTTTATTTTGTTTTGGGAGTCTACGTTATTAATTCGCCAAATGAGCATTTCTAAAAGTGTGTATTTGTACACATGTATATGTGCTTCCCCGCATTTGCAGTCCAGCATAGTTGTTTAATTCAGATGTTGTTATTTCCTGAAAATGTGTGAATAAGTGCATTACTTTGGGAAGCCTTTGTGTCACATCAGGATAGTGTGTTCCATTGTTTGTATGTGAGCAAACAGCCAAAAGGGATTGGGATGAGTAAGAAGCCTGCAAAAGGGCTGGCCGAGCCAATTATCCAGTGAAGGTTGCTTTTGGTTTCTGGAATGTCTTAAAACAGGAGCCCCACTCAGTTATGGGGACATCTCTAGATATTGATTATCACCAAAAGTGATTACTGTGAGACCTTATGGTAACAGAAAAAGGTATTCTAAATACTGCTATGTAGCTTTAGTGCTACTGTGAAGGAATTTAATGGTGAAACAGAAAGACTGCACCCAGGGGTTGTGATGAGGGATTTTTGGTGTGACTAAAATGTTAGGTAGAATAAAACGCCAATGAAGGTAAGGTAACAAATGGCTGAAACCCTTCTTCTTTCAAGTCATGCTACTAGGATAGGAATCAGCCTTTCTCCTGGGAGCTTCTAGAAGATACATCTTCACCTATAAATCACACCTACTAAGGGTATCTACACCACCTCCCTCCCCAGACATTCATTAGTGTGCTTAATCACATTTTCTCTTTGCCACCTTTAAGTTCTTCTCTTCCTCCTCTCTTAGCCCATTCTCTTACCTACTCCTAATTTTCAGACATATAGTGAAGCACTCTATCAAATCACAGCAATATATCTCATTTTCTGAGGATATCCTAGCCATGTTTCATTAATTGTACCTGCAGTTTTACAAGTGCAAATAACCATAAGGTAACCATCAGGCAGTTGCATGTCATGTTTTTAGTGTTTCTAATTGCTCAAAATTAGCCTCTTTTCCCATTGTGCCAATGCTGTAAACTCCACTAATATCTCTCAGAGAAGAGTTAAGAATATGAATCTCAGCTTTGAATGGAAATAGAATTATTCAAACTTGGACATAACCTGAAAATCCTACCTCTGACTGACTCTAGATAAGTCCCAATATATTATGAGCAAAAAGATGGTGTGAAGGATTTTACAAATTTGACCCATAATGTTTAAAAGAATAAAATGCTGTATATGCTGGCTTACTGACAATAGGTACAACATTCTTTATCCGTACAAGATATAAGCTGGTTGGCATTTGTTTTCTATCCCTGAATGTAGCCATTTTTCATTGTCCAGCTTTTTATAGCAGTTCCCGTTTCGTTATTTATTTTTCCTTACATGTTTTTTATATAATACAGGAAAAAGAAAGTGTCCTCCATCAGCCCATAGTGGAAGAATTTGATTTACCAGGTTTTAGTACCACACTTAAGAGCAGCCACAGTGAATTAATGTAAAACCTAAAATGAGATTATTAGATGTATTTCCTTATCAACTCTCACCTCTTCTTCCACTTGCTGTAAGACTGAATTTAGCTCTGTGATGAGTAAAGCCCTTATCCTGCTGTCACTCATATCAAAGATATCAGCAGTACTGGTACAAGCAAGATCAAGTTCTGCTGATCTGCTTTTGAAATTAAAAAATCAGTGGATTTCTATTTACATATATGGGCTTGAACTGTCCAGCTTTGAAAACCAATTGCATGAGATTCATCAGACTAGTTGTCTCCTGCTTTTGTTGGTTTATTTTACTTTTCTCCCTCTGATACATCAGGTACAGGTCACTGTTGCAGGTATAATGTAGAACTGTCTAAGACAGAGTTTTGCTCTAATATTGTTTAATCAAATGTTCCTAAAAATCTAGGTCCAAGTCCTCAGCTGGTGTAAATTGCTATAACTCAGTTTATCACAGTGGCGCAGCGCCATTTTACAACAGCTGATGTTCTGACCCCTGTTTTCCAAACACAAATAGCTAGCTGCAATGCTGCCGCAAGTGTGGCCCACAATGTTTTCTCATTCATTACGTGCGTAAGTGGGAAAAGTGGGGCAGGTCAGAAAGAAACAATTTACATCAGTATTGACACACAGAACAGCTTTGAATATTCAAAACTTCCTCATGCCCAATACCAGAATCATGTTCCTCAATGTGTCTTCATTACATTGCAATTTAAGAGACTTACCATGATGATAACAAAAGCACCTATGGCAGCAGCTAAGACGGCTGCTCTTAAGCTAACACGCAGCCTTGAAGCCCTTGGAATATGGAGGTTATTTTGGATTTGAACTGGTCTGGGTAACTTAAATTTGACTGCAGTGGTACTGAGGCTGTAAGTCCTGAGAGGGAGAAACATGGTGAACTCTTCAGCCCTCTATCTTCCCCAGGGAGGCTGCCTCTATCTGCATTATTTCCGCACCCACCTCACTCCACCCCAGTCGACATGCAGCTCTTTATGGGTAGCAGCTGTTGAAGTAATGAACATATCTTGAGAATATTTGTCCCTTGCAGGTGACATTCCCTCATTTTGCCACTGTTAGAGTGGCGCCTGCCAGGAAGCCTTCAGGATCAGGCAGACTGAAGGGCTAACCACACACGGCTGTCTGGGCCAGGTGCTGCTGCTGCCCACGCTTCACGCAACACTGCCGATGGGGTCAGTGCTCTGCAAATTCACCCTGAGTCTTCAGCTGCTCTTCCCATCTATTTCCCTTGGTGGGACCAGCTTTACAGTGTGAGCAAAGTGACATTTTGTTAATTCATGCTCTGAACTTAGAAATGATTTTTGGTCACGTCTCTTACTAAGGTAATAGATGTTATAAGCGTGAACTTTGTGATTAATGTGAGATCGTCTAAACTATCTTCTAGTGTGCCTCAGACACGTTTTTTACAACAATCTGAAAATGTCAAACTTATGGTGAGACAAAGAGACAAAGAATTACATTGAATGTGGCACATTAAGTAGAGATAACAATGTTGGCCTAAATGGCAGTTTCACTAGGTAAAATCCACCCCACTGTAGTAAATAGGAATTTTCCCACTCATTTCTAGGACGTCATTCTTGATTTTTCATGGAAATGTTTTACTATTTATAAATTTATATGCACAATCAAAAATATCTCCATTATTATAAAAAATAGATATTATTAGATCTATAAATTGGCCCTGAAGTAGGTTACATTTCTTATTACATCCCTTGAAATTTGCTTTGGTGCAGAATTACATTTCATAATTTGATGAATTGATATAAATTTGTTGCTATTGAAGCAAGGTTTCCTCTGTGTGTGTGCAATCCTGCATTTCTGTATGCAAAGCCCAGCCTGCCTCCCAGGCTGTTAAATACTGTCACTTGCTTAGATAGATGGTGGCAAAGGAAAAGGTGGTATCAAAGGAAAAGGACATGCTATATTTATGAAGGACCCATTCTTAAAATCTCTGAAGTTCACAGGTCATCTGCACCACATCTTCACATCTCTACTGAGCTGGTTCAGTATCTTTGCCACTTTTGTTTTTGATACTTCAGGCAGTCTGAGAACTTCAGGCAGTCTGAGAAAACCATAGCTTCCTACTTTGGCTTTGTCAGGGTGAAGGAATCCCATCAGTAGATAAACTTTGTTAAGGTGAGCCATAAATTAATACGTTACAAAATCTATAGAAATATAAATACTTTATTGAAAAAAATTACATTAAACCAATAGCAAAGTAAATTTTAAATTCACAATGGTAAAATGCTCAATATACTAAGATAACTAAGGTAAGAAAATCATGTTGGAGATGTTTGTCATTGTAACTCCTGAGCCAAATGTTGCTTTCTGTTACACCCACAGAATGCCCATTAAATTCAGTGAGCTGAATTTAGACCAGGAAATGCAGAAAATAATTTTGACTTCGCAATTTTGAGCTAATGTTACAGAAGACTAGTAGGCACCAAAAGTAACTTAATTTGGAGAGGCTCTTCTCTTGTTTCCACTCCTACCTGAAAATATTGTCAGGAGATTCACACTTAGTGAGCCACTGGATTCACATCTAAAATACATTGAATAAGGCAGCAATATCCTAAAAAGCAGAACTGCAACAACATACTCCGTTCTGAATTATAATCACCCAGTGCATTTATTTGTCTAGTTTTAGAACTTCTCTGTACAAAATCAAAGCCTAAATATTTAGCTGCACTACTTTCCATGGCACTTTACTTAAGATTCCTTTCTGTTCTCACTTGTACAGCCATAAATATCTTTTCTTTCCCTTTTCCAAGTGAGCAATATAAATATTTACAATATCTTTCACCTCATAGTTTCAGCACTTGTATAGTCCTTACATATTCAATCAAATCCTCTCATTCATATTTGTTCACTAGTATTTATTCCTTTCATCCTAAGCTTTGGTTCTCTGCTTCCAGGGACACAGCAATGTTCTCCTTAATGTACACATTTCTAGACCTTCCTGTCTGGACACCGTCCAAGACTGGAATTTGTAAAATGTTATTATTTGGTTCATACATAGGAGAAATACTTTTAACACTGCTCTAAAATTTGGAGCAATTTGATCACTTGATAAAAACATGTTGAGGAGGCCCAGTGACTCGCCCCATTTGTGTTTACTGTTTGGGATGTTTGGGCTCTTGTGTTGTCATTTCTCTTGGTTGGTTTGTTACCTCCTTTGCTGACAGGCTCCGTGTGGCAAGCTGTCATGTTTCAGCTGCAGGTATCTGATAGAGCTCACAAGCACACTGACTGAAAGACTGTTCCAGCCCTCGTATTTTCAGGCATGCTACCATTTCCAACCATTTCAGTTAATAATGATGCTGTTAAAAGTAAAGCATGAGCTTTGTCTGAAACCTGTTTCCAAGTAAGTCTAGCAGCGTAAGTTAAGCTCCATGATGAAAAGATGCTGGCTGTAACCATGCATTTTTTCTAAGTGCAGCCATTTTCCTTAAGATCACTCACTATAGAGCTGGTTTTCAGCTAACAAGTGCTGGAGGCATGTCAGCAATCATCCCACGGTCCTTTCAAGCTCGCGTGGAAGCTCAAGCAGAAGCTATGTTCCTCACTAGGGCACTAAGCGCTGGTGACTCCCTCTACATACAGGGCTGGCAGAAGGACACACACCCACACGGCCCTTTCACCAGCCCCACCTCGGCCAGGGATGCTTTCCCAGAGAACCGTTTCCATTCACTTTATAACATTTTTCTCTCCCATACAGGAAGAAGAGCATTCATGTACCTGATAATCAGTCTCATTAGCTCATGCACAGCATCTTTCCTTAAAAAGGAAACCTGTCCCTACCACCTTGCAAATAGCTGTGCAGAGCAGCACCCTACAATTCAGGTATGACTGAGCTACTTTCAGTATCAGCCTTGATTGTTATCTCCATGAGGAATGATTCCAGTTCCACATGAAATAAAAATTACCCTAACCTTCAGCCATAGCATTAGGGAATCAGTCATATATTTTCCCCTTCACATTTCTGAGAACACATAGAGGAAGAAATAAAAAATTAAAAATATTAGATACTGCCTTTTGACTTGACTGCTAACACAATAAAGCAGCATCGTAAACTGAATCATGGAAGTCTGCAGTCTTCATTGCTCCCTTTGCTGGTATTACTTCATGGATATTGGAGCCCTTAGGGAAACTGGAATATGAATAAAGATTTTTTTTTAAATCAGCCGTTTTTTCTTGGTTCTGTTTCTAAAAATAATGCAGCAGTTTGCAAAAAACAGAAGGTTTGGTTTATAACACAAACAAAATTGTTACATTCTGAATGGGTTGTAAGTACCTGATTCTTTGCCTTTTTACTCATCCCTGCTAAAAAAAAAAAAAATCTGCAAATCCATTTGCTAACCAGCTGCACCTCTGTACTGAACAGATAACAACCTGTGCAAGCCAGGCTTTGCTGTGAATCGGTGCTGATAGGCCTGAATCTCATAGCTTTTTTTAAATGCTAATGACAAGAAACATTTCCTAAGCCAAAACGCTCTTGTAGATCTGTCTACTTCTATTATGACTGATATTTGCTTGTAAGTACATAGAACACTTGTTCACTGTGCCTTATCTGCTATGGTGCAGCATGCTGACCTACATACCATTCAGCACAATATGATGCACAAACATCTTCTATATAATTTTTCATTTTCGACTTAAAAACAGTAGAGGCAAAATAGGATTGCTGCAAATCTAACAAAGAGATGGCATTATTTCCAAATAAAAATGTGCATTTTTCCAAAGAATTTATTTGTCTAGCAGCATGAAGTTCATACATAGCAATGCCTAAAAAGGGTGTTGAATTGCGATTAGGAAGGAAGGACTTAGGAAGAAGAACAAACCACATCTTTTCTACTTACATAGAATAATTAAGCTAACTTCTTTATCATCACAATTAAAAGTTCAGCCTTTCTGAACCATGTTTTCGCAATGTCACTAAATGATGCTGATATAAGAATGCTGAAATAAGTATGATAATAACAATAAAGAATGATGGATAGAAAAGGATACAGTAGCTAAGGGAACAGAAATGATAGTCTATTACCTGCCATTGTCAAGAGAAACAGAACGACAGTATTTATGATTTTTGCTATGATGCCTGCAATGTTGTATAAGCCCAGCCTTTATGATGATACTTGTCTACTGAATGAAATAATTAATACGTCAGGTTTTATTGTAAATATATATATATATGTCTATCCAGTGGCCAGACATTATTTATATTGAGTAACAGAAATGCAGCCACAAATATATCAAATGCTTGTAAAGGAAAATGTACTTTAAGAGCTAAATTTTAAGAGCAAAACAGAAAGTCTCCATTAATTCAGAACCCTCCTGATCAACTTATATTCTGAAATGTTAATGAAGGGCAGAATAAAAAGTCTACTCAAACAATAGGAAAAAAAAAAAGCTTTGCCTTAGCAGGATACAGTAGTCCTAATTCTAAAATGTGTATAAGTATAAATTACTTCTACATAGTAAAATTGTGTAAATAAACCTAAATTAAAGGCATTTTTATAACAATCTGTTTTATATATGCACTGAATTGAGATATATTTATTGCCCTGTTATTACCTCTAGATGAAAAAAAGCAAACAGTATACAAATTAGAGGAAGCATGAATGTTTAATCCTAAAAGAATTTTTAATGAATGACACAACATGTATGTACTATTTATTCGTTTTCTAAGAAAATACTAATTTTCATATCCACAAACAGTACAATTTTTTTGTTTCTGTGAAATATGTGATACAGGAATCAGCCTGAGGTTTTAAACAGAAACAATGAAAATAATTTGGGGACCAATTCAAACACTAGTGAGGTCAATAGAAGTGTTTCTACTGATGCTTGGAACCCTCAGTCAGCCTGTTAGCTATATTATCCCAGGTTGTTTCTCTGTTGCTGTATTTTAGAACCAGTGAAAGAAAAGAAAGTTAAATGTTTGGTACCTTTAACTATTAAGCTTTGGTTTTATTTTTTAAAAGTTAGGCTATCTGTAAAATAATAATGTGTGGATTGGTCAGAACTGACTGATATTGTTTGTATTTCACTACCTTCTTGTACATACTCTGAAGACTTCATCCTTCAGAACAGGCACTGACTTCTCTTCTACTGAAGTGACAAGCAATCTCTTGATTCACATTACTTATACATCATTAATGAGAATAACATCTTTTAAATCCACAAGTAGCTTTATGAGTCTAACATACAAATGGTTTGCAGTGATGTGGCTTCCAGAAATAGATTGTTACAGACACTGATACATATTCTGGTATTACCCTGCAATCAATGCCACTTTTGGTCGATTTAATTCTGCAAGTAAAAAGGTGGATTTTTCCATTCATGTATCCATCAGAAGTGTTTTCCAGGTTACTTTTGTAATTTTGAAATGTCTTTCAGAAAAAAATTGGGCCAGATCTGCACCTATTATTCGCTTAAATAGTGGGGTACAGAACTGCTATCATGCTCAGCAATTACGAGCTCTGTGATGTTAATAGAACCACAAATCAGAGATCAGACTTAACCATGCCAGATCCATGACCCACATGTTCCACACTGAAATCACTGACTTCTAGCCTAGTTATAACTAAAGTTTGAATCATTCACCATGCCCAGGAGAAGTCAAGCTTGGGAGATCTCCTGATGAATTGGGCTCCAGCATATTAAACTTTTTGTGCCCAACCCAAATGCACAAAGAGAGCATGAGCCTAATCTGAGATTAAGTGCTTAGTGCAATATTCAGGCTGGGGTGTTTCCACTCACACGTGTTTCCAACCTTGGCCTGTGGTGGCACGTCGGTGCACACTTGCATGTAAACAGCGTGAGCAGTAAGCAAATACTGTCTTTGAATGCCTGGATGACCTTGTAGCCACTGAGACAACTTTCATGATCAAGAACTATATTAATCATAAAGACCCCTGACAGTATCTTATTATATTATCTAAGATGGATATGTCGTGGTACATTGCACCTGAAATTGTCTTCCGAGCTCAATAGGCTTGTGTGAATTTTTTTTTTTTTTATTTCCAAAAGGAATAGCAAAGAGGAAGTCTGTAAGATATACGTTGCTATAGTTCTTTCTCACTGAATTCCCCAGTGCCTTTTAAACACACACATATCTGAAATAGGGGTTACTGTGATGCACCTTTTACAGAAAAGCATGTCTCACAAGGGTTGCATGCCTTATGCAGAGTCCAATGGGAAATCTGTAAAGGAATGATGGAATTTCAAATCTTCTCTTTCTTAATCTTTGTTTAGACCAGTACATAATATGGATTCAGCTCTTTCAGATGTAGCTCTTGTAAGAAAATTGCATTATACTAAAATGTACACAGGACACAGTCCTTACCCTCTAACACAAGTACGTGCAAGTAAATATTGCCATTCCGAAGGCTGAATCTTCCATCACATTGCACTTGTCATTGACCAAATAAACCGTCTTCTAACACAACACTGGAAACATAGCTAGTGTCTGCATATTAATTAGCCTTCCTGACCTGAATAGACTATTACCTAGGGCCCTGGCCTTCATTTCCTGAGCACCCTAAACTCCACTGCAATGAACAAAATGAAAGTCAAGTCCCTTATTTTGGAATTATATCATATGAAAATACTGCTATTGCCTAAGAGATGGGATTTCTGAAAATGTCATGGAGACCTTCTCTCACTGCATAAAAGAAAGGCATTGTTTTGTTCCAGATAAGGTCCTGTGCCCTCCTAAATATCCACCACCTAAAGCTTAGACCATCCTTTGTGCCTTAGGAAAAATACTGAAAGTATGGTTAGGCTTCCTATCATTTTGACCAAATATGTGTATAACTTAAAGCTGTTCTCTATTTTAATAAAAAAAAATGAGGTAATACTATAAAAATAGTTTCCTTTGATCCTAGAAGCACTTTATTACAAGGTTCGTAAGCCAAGTGGAATGAAAAACTTTTAAATAAAAAATGAATGCAAAAAAGCAAAGCTGTGAGATAGCTAGATATAAGAAATATTGCCTTTTTTTTTTTACTCAGAGCTCCTGAAAAAAAATATTTTTGTTTTAAAAAAATAGGATTCCCCTTTCAACTCATTCCAGACAAAATTTTACAGGTAGGCTCTGTGACTCATTAAATCCAGCTTTGAAGATGCACCATAACATAAAGTATTACAATTATCATATACTCTAAAAGCCTGTTTGGAATCTAACTCAGTAAACTTTATTAATGATCTGAAAAGGAGGTAAATTCACATGATGTTTAATTGGGACGTACAAGGAGTGGAGATATCCATAGAGTCCAAGAGTGAACAGAAAAGCAATATCTTATTATTTAATTTAGAAAAAAAGAAAATAAAGTTACTAAATCTGGCTAATAATTACTTGAAACTTTGCTTTTTCTGTAACGCACTGTTTCCCCACATACATTTCTATGTAAGTAAAATGGACACCTGGAAAGGATTCAGTCCTTTTAAAAGTACAGATATGTCTTCTTAAGCTTTACATCAGGCATTAAATAATAATTATCGCCCCCAGGAATGTGTTGAACATAACTCTGGGTGCAGAGGCAACAGGTTAGACAGTGCTTGATTGAAATGAGTTTAATAGCAGAAGAGAAAAAAAAAGAGTATTTTACTAAAAAAGCATCTAATTTGACAGAAGGAATTAATAGAAAAGAATAGTGGCAGAAAGGAAGGAGATTTGGAAAGGCCTGTAAACGTTCTTAGGCAGGGAGACAATAGATTGTAAATTAAAGTTAAAATGAAATGCATGTATGCATTGTATTGACTTAAATAAAAAATAAGTGAGGAAGAAGAGGACATGTATATATTTGAAAAGTGACTGAAGCCATACAGGCTATGAATTCACCTGAAAGAAGCCGTGCAAACCCCATCATTTGTGACATTTAAAATTGGACTGTCCATGCATCTAGAAAATGCACTCTGGAGAATAGTCTAATATTACAGGGAGGTAAATTAACAGACCAGCAAGGTCTCTTCCATTTCTTATTTATGTGATAAATCCATTGTAAAAACACTTACACTATGAAAATTTATATCTTTCCACAATGTACACAGAGCAGCCCTGTTGTGGAAGATGCTGAGCAGCTGCTTGGAGGGAACAGGTACTCTGTGCTTCCAGTAGAGTCATGCCAAGTCAACGGTTAGCTCTGAATTACAGAAAGAAATTAAAAAAAATTTCAAAGTAAAGACAGTATCTGCCATTATTCCATGAACAGAAGCCCATTAAAACTAAGAGGACATTTGCCTTTAAATGGATGGATATCATTATGCATGCAAAAGTGCCCAAAAATAAAAAGGCAGAGTGACTGCATTTCGAGGAAACAGTTGAGCGGCAGCAACCATTACCTTAGCAATTGCAGCACACGGGCTCTCTGCTCTGCAGTCTAAAATGAGGACATTCCCTTTGCTGTGTGATTTACTTTGAGTATGTCATAATCTTCTTTTTCCTCAGGTAAAATGTCAACGAGCAGTGTCCCAAATGTTTTCACTGATCTTGTCAGGAGCCACTTTGTTTCCACAAGAAAAAAACCTTGTGTTATGTTAACACTGCACAAAAACTAGCCCAAAAGGAGCTGGTATGACATGAGAAGCTCATGCCAGGCAAGGATCGCACAGGACTGCCGCAGTGCAAAGAATGGATCCAAATCAGCCTTTCCACAGTCTGAGCAATAATGTGTTCTAGCTTAGGGCCAGCATGCAATCTGCACTGCATCTCTATTGGATTGTGAAGGTACCATAGAGAGGGAGATCGTCTGAGTGAAACTGAGTGAAGACAATAGGATTTGGCCCTTAGTTTAGATGGCAGAGAGATATTCTGCAGAATTTAAAGACCTTGTGCTATGTAAATAACCTTGATGTTAGATGGACATATGGATGGATAGACAGAGAGACAGCTAGATGATTTTGTTTCAGATATTGCATAATATTCCGGCTTTAACAACTATGTACGTCTCAATACTTACTTATTACCCCTAAGTACTTGACCCTACCCTTGTCTATTTATTGCATTACTGGACTGTGAAAAGCAGAAAGTACCTTCTCTGTCAAGGCAGAGTACAAAACATCGAAGACTGAGTTATTTCACTTGCCGGCAAAAGGAATGAAAGAATAGATCTGAACTGAGATCAAAGAAAAGGGAAAATGCTGCCTTTACATTGTTAAGAGCCTTTTTCCCCATTTGTGCATTAAGCCTCATTGCAATAAAAGGGAGAAAAATGGTAAGTGGCCCCTCTGCTGAAGCATGGTTGGCATGGGTTCCAGGCAAGTCTGCAGTGAGGACTGCAGTCAACCACCAGCATGTACCTCTGCCTCCCAGCATTACCACGAAGGCCTCCTGTCCCTTGGGTCACAGTGTGGTGGCACCACCTGCTTATTCGATATCTGTACCCTCATCTTACATCATTCACTGGTAGAAGTAAACGAGTTACTTTTTCCTTTTGTATGCTCTAAGTAAGGCTTCTGGTATGCGGAACAAATGGAACATCCTTAGCAAATAGGTTATTTATGTTGAGATGTAGTGTTAGTTCTTGTTTTCAGGGATGTGGGGAACTGTACTTTTCAAAGGCTCTCAGAATTGCTTTGAACTGGATTTTGTGATGTGTTTTACTTTCGCAGAGCTGCTGAGCTAAAAGTCTAGTGTGAACAAGTGGGTATTCCAATAACTATTGGTGACAGACACATTCCCAGATCAGAGATTTTGTTTGGCTCAAAATCCCCATCCAGTTTGCAGGAATAGGCTTTGTCATGGAAATAATAATAAGAAAAGTCCAGGAAGACAAATCAGTGGGATTTAATAGTCTATGTGTGGAGGTCAGAGGTATATTTGTAGATCAGTAAATTGAAAGCTGTATTTTAAATATCCATCTTGATGCTCAGTTCCTGAATAGAATGAAAATAGAAAGACAAAGAGAATCTAAAGGGCACTGTAAGCTGATCTATTGATGCAACAGCATGATAGCAATTTATATGTGTGTCTGTTTAGTGCAGATTTACAGTAGGACCTACCAATCTCAGCAGTAAAATCCCTGCAATTTTGGGCACTCTCTAAAAGTTACAATACCTGCCCAGGACCAAAAAGAACGAAAATTCTCATCAGTTCCATCCAGGACACTTTCACGTCTGTGGTTTTCCATCAGTTGGCAAGGAGGAAGGTCATTTGGGGAAAGTCAAATGAATTGTGGTGTACCTCCACAGTTCAGTGTATGCTATTAGCACTTTCTAGTTCGTATCACCAGTTTTATAGTTAACAATATAAGCATAGAAGTCATGTTAGCACATTATCAGTAGCTTGCCAGTGCGAGTGAGTATTTAATTTTTAGGTACGTAGGTGCTTATCACCACACAAAACAAGACCGCTTTTCTGTGTTCAAGAATAGTTTCCTCTTGATTGCCGTTCACAGGAATGTAGACAGCTATCTTTTCATAGGCTTGCCCTGCTTCCTCTAAAACCCCATATACGTCATTTCATTCCTTCCACCCTCCTAATGTAGGTGGCCAATGTAGCCGCTATCACCTGATGCCTGAATGAGATGGAGCAAGCACAGGCCATTTTCTCTGGCACACGCATCCAAGCTTTCACCTGCACAGTGGGAAAAACCTTCCCACAGAGCAGCACCGCCATCCCAGGCTGCAGAGGTCTGTCCACAGCAGGGGATGCTTGCAGGCCCTCTGCCATGAGGGAAGTCAGCCTGGGTGGACATCAGCCATGAGCAGCGCCAGCGTCCCGCTCATTCAAGAGCCTTCCAGGGCCACACAAGGGACACCTGCAATCAGGGAACAGAGTTGGAGGGCTGTGGAAGTTTCCTGCCATTGCCTCTGGTGTCATCACTGCAGCAGCAAGAAGGAGTTGGGGTTGAGCCAGGGGCTCCAGTCCCAGGACTCACTGGAGCAGCATTTTTATCATTCAACAGTTCCACAGAGAAATTCTTTCCCTGTAGACTCAAATACTCATCTAAGTCACTAGAGATAGATTTTGGGTAAAAATACAATATCTGTATAGGCACAAAGGTAATTGAAGTCATGAGAGAATGCCTTTTTTAAGGGCACACTACAAATGTGAAAGGGTACATAAAAGCCGAACTTAAGCATCAGCAAGCTTTATCACCGGCAGGCACAAGCTTTATGTTATCAAAAGTGTTAAATAAGAATTGTGTTTCCATAAAGTGTGCAGCCAAGCAGCCGGCACCACAGAAAGTGTACATGCAGATGCTGGGCAGAACTTTATCTGCAGCCTCACTGATACTATGGGGTCTTTTGCTTTATAAGGGCATCTTTTGTTTCTGTGTGCAGTTTGGAGCTGGTTGCCGGGAAAGGGAAAGGTTTACGAAGGAAACAATTGGATCAAAGCAAGCGTAAATTTAGACACCACTTTACGTTTACCAGGAAACCAGACAGTACAGGCTGAAACCAACTAGTCTATTTGGTTATGTCCTTGCAAACACTATAAATCTGCCCTCTGACACAATAACGAGGAGCATCAGTGGAGGAGACCAAATTCCATGCTGAAGCCCAGCAGGGACAGAGGCAGAGTCTGTGATTAACTTACAACGCAGCTCCCCATTTGAAGAAAGCAAGATTTTAGCTTTCCCTGTACTTTGAAGCTGGGGAAGGGGCAAAGAATAATATTTGGCAATAAACTCTCGTTGTGAGAATGGTTTTGCCATGCCCCAAGCTGCTGCTGGACAGGCAGGTATGAAAACTGGCTTCCTACCTGCCGAGCTCCTAATCCCGTACCAGCAATGTACAAGAAAAGAAGGGGGAAAAGTACTGACACATGTTTATGGATGGGTGGAAGTATGCACATAAAACATTTCTTGTAAACTGAGGGGAGCAACACTGGCTGGCCTTACACAAACACATAGGGCAGGCGGTCCAGACTCGGTGCACTGGTTCAAACTGAACATTGCTACTTCTCATGTTTAATTTGATGAGGAGGCTGGGGAGAGAACAGGGTCTACATTTCATTTTTGACTCCTGCTCTAAAAACTGCAAAGTGAGAAATGAGAAACTTCTTTGTTCTTTCATTCTCTTTGTTCCTTGTTCCTTGATATACCTGCAGCGCTTTCCCCTCCCCAACCATTCCTAATCCCTCCCCCTCACAAACAATTGCACAGCTGAGTGATTACGTTTTGATAGTAATCCTACTTTCTAAATTTGAGATCAGTCTAGAAAAGAACAACATTTCCTTATTATAACAGTGTATCACATCTCATCCTCCACTTTCAACACAGCATCCCAGCGAGTTCCCACTACCCATCTGATGAAGAAAAGAGGTAGGTAACTTTCTGCCGAAGACAACATCTCTCTCTTGCCTGTTTGTGCAGGAACTCAAAGCAAACTTTTTCCAGCAAGCTTCTCGGAGAAGAAGGCCAGAGATGTGGCATTGTACAGCTCTCTCCTCACACTGGAACTGTCAGCTACAATCAAAGCATCCGTGTATGGTATTTCCAGTGGAAAAAAAAAAAAAAAAAAGTACACAGATGTATAGTTTGCATTTATGTACTGTAGGGACACCCTTGAATCGTGTTAAAAAATGTCAGTCAAGACATCTGGTCAGCTGTCCTAATCCATATTGGGGTTTTTAGACTACTGTTATGCCCCAATATGCTTTGAACATTGCCAATATGCTTTCTCTGCAGTAGCAGCAGTGTGTCCCCTTTGGTTTCACAGCCCATCCCCGGCATTGTTTTTTATAGTGTCACGTACCGAGCAAAATGAAAAACCACATACTGTATCTCGTGTGTCTGGCTAATGAAACTGGTAGGACAAACCTTGTGTGATTAGGAACAGGGACGGATTGGCTTAGGTCTAGTTCATCTTACGGACTGCAAAAAGAATCAGCTGTCACTTGTGCCATGCAGCAGATGGACAGTTTGCATCCGATTTACATGCAGGCGCCAAAGCCTTTAGAAGCTTTGGCAGCCCACTTGCCATCAGGCAGCAGACTTTGATGTCCTGCAGATGGTTACAGCAGCCATCTTGCGCTCGCGTTGCGTGGCGCTGTTGTGCCTCCTTGCAGGCGCCGGCCGGTTCGCTCCCAGTGCCTTCAGAGCTGCCGCAGTGCGTGGTGCCTACCCAAGGCTCGGGACCCTTTGGCCACTGCCTAGGCACAGTGCATTTTCATTTCAATACAAACCTCTGCTGTGTTTTGCTTTTATGGCAACCGCGTGCTTGCACCCACATTAAAAATCCTAATGGTGCTTACCGCAAGCTGTCCCCATGCTCCCTCCACCGAGCTTTGTTGTGTTTCACATTCCCTACCTAGAACCCCGACAAATCCTTCGTTCGCACTCCTTTTGACCATAATAGCATAATTCTTGAATAATCGCTGATCCAATTTGCTGTATGAATTTAGCTCACCAATGCAGCTTTGCCTTAGTATGGTTCAACCCGTCCTAGGTAATGACATGGAACAAAGAGTTTTCTTCATGGTGGTCAGGCTAATCTTGCTCCATGAATAGCCCAGAGTAATCTATCAGCAGTGGAAAGCTGTGGCTGGAGGTCTTCCAAAATCAGCTCTTTCGCATTTGGTAGGAGCAGTTAGGAATTCTGACTGGCACTATTAGTCAGGAGCCATGTCATTGCATTACAGAAGGGACCGCAGTTGTCCCCACTAGGTAGGATCAGCCCAGCATATTCCACCACGCTTTTCCATCCCTTGAGTGTTACTGGAAGTTCAGCAAAAAGTCTCTGATAAGGCTTTAAGAACCGACCTTGACAAGGCAAACTCAGTGCATCATTTTCAGGCAGTCGGAAGTAATAGAAAATTTGGGGGGGGGGGCAGGAGAGGAGTAATATACATCTATACCTATATACACACACACATAAATTGTCAATTAATGCAGACTGGTTACAGCCAGCAAACAAGAAGGAAAAAAATAAACAGTTAATTAGGGCTTTTTGAATCATTGTTATATATACAGTGCATCATTTGCAGGTGCTACAAAAGTGAAAAATAACCATTATAATTACTAGTATTCAAAGATTCATATTTTCCCCCATGTAATTGATTTAGGATTATCAGTTTTCTTGTAGTTATACAAAAGGCCTGTCAAGGTGTTTCCACACGTGTTTGGCTCATGCATGTTCCAAAAACAAGTCAAAATGCCATTGTATTTTACACAACACAGTTAAAGTGGCTCTGAAAAATAGGCCAGGTTTTACCTGGATCGTTATCTCGGTTAAATTATCTTACATATGTTTTAATTTTTTTCTTGTTCATCCTTTCTTTATCTTTTTTTCCTCTCTCTTTCTTTTTGTTAAAATACATCTGTGTTTGTTGACTGCCCCAGATTATATCTAAGTGAGGAGTGGGAGTACTTGCACCTGGTACAGTATATGTAGCTTAACAATACATATCATTACATTATTTACAGCTCATTTTATGTTATTCAATAGTAAACTGCATATTAACCCTTTGAGAACCTGGCTGGTGCTGCTCAGCGAGGCAGAGGAGCTCTGTGTTTCTCAGGGCTGTGGGAGTACATCTGTAACTGTATTCATAAAGATGGCAGCGTGCTCATTACAATGGAGATCGCCACCAGAGCCAACTAATTCCTCTCCCAGGAAATCTCGTCCATAATCACATTCCTCACCACACCACACTTGTACTTCTGCTGATAACACAGGTTATAAAAGGGACTCACTCAGTGCTGGAGTCAATTAATGAACCGGCTTTTTAACCTCCTTTATTGGAGTACATTCAGCACCAAAGGGACCTGATGTTGTGCTGCTAGCAGGAGAAGGGCCCAAGTGATGCAATTTCAAGCCGTTTCAGCCTGATCTCCAGTTCCAAGAAACAGGCGTCACGACTGACCTCATTCGGCACTGACTCAGCAGACTCAGCACCCAGAGGAAAAGAGGCAGAGCTCAGGAGAAGCCTGGAAGAAACGCTCTCCCCCTGCCCAAGGAGGAATCGTTTCTTCTGACCAGAGGACTGATGGATTCAGGCATCACCTACATTTCCCCTACAGCTGAAGAGGACGATAAGCAACGATCTCTTACTGCGTTCGTATTTGTGGAGTGTTTTTCTTTTTTCCTGGGGAGAGAGGGAGAAAGGCAGGGAAGTTGCACAAAGGCAGGCAATATAGAAGAGGAAATGAAAATGTCAGGAGCCGGGGTGACATATGTCAGGACTGGGGAACTTGAATACGCAGTGCCATGCAAAACCTTTCCCTCTGTTTTACAATATTCAGTGTGGTCACACCAGGCAGAGAAATGCACAAACTGGCCTTTCCTTTCTCCAGCAATTTGTTTGGCATACAGCACACGTATCTGTCAAAATGTTGTGTACGCCATGCAGTGCTGAGATAATTCTTCTTCTGTGGTAAGCACCAAACTAGGAAGGGGATCCTGCATCATAACACTCCTATTCCTAACCTTTAAATACTCATCAATATCTCTGTTGCTGAATTAATCAGTCTCAAGATTATCAGCAATTTACTTGCATTTTGTTGGTAATTAGCTTGATAAATTAGCATCTGCAATATAAAACTTGACATCTTATTGTTCCCTCAGTTTTATGGTACTTCTGAAAAAAAACGCAGCTTATTTTAAAAATGATCTTTTCTATTACAATAAAGGCAGATACCAAAACTAAAGTTTGACAAGCTTAGTAGCCGACAGAAATAAGCTCCACTGATATCCACTGGGCAAAATATCAAAGATGAATAGCTCAGAATGTAAACCTCAAAAGTATGGTTTAAAAAATAAAATTTGAATCAGTTCACTGTGGGCAGCTGCTTCTTGTAAAATAAAATAAATGTTCAGTGAATTAATTTTCCACATTTTCTGTAGAAAGGCTAACAAACTTTGAAACGTGAGGGAATTGAGAATTAATAGGAAATAAATGTATTTATTCCAGCAAGTCCCTCAGAGCTATCTGAATTTTCTCATATCAGGTAAAAAATTAGAGCTTTTCTTCTAACTCTGCTTTTCCCTTCCAGGCCATACTGCTATGTCTTGTGGAGACCCACCCTGTGCAGGACACTAATGTCTCTTTTTCTTTTAGGGGCAGTTTTCCAAAGGACTGGTGAAGCTTTTTCCCAAACAGCATCCAAAGGCGAGCTTGTACTCCCATTTTCTCCTTTTTATAATGAAAGGAAAGAGTGGGTAGGTATCATTCTCAGGAAGAAAAATGTTTAAAATATAGCAATTTTGCAGTACAGATGGGGTATTATAAACAGAAAATTCCTCAGCATTTTGTTTTAGCCATTATTTCTATTGCAGAAAACTGTACTAATAGAAACATTCCTATTAATCTGAATTTGAGATATTTCATACAATGTATATTACCTTTCTGCTGCCTGCAACCTTCTGCCAGGTTTTTTTTTCCCTCTTTTTTTAGGAGGTGCTTTGAGAGGAATATACCATGAGAACAATACACAGCTGCTGCTGTATAGAGATATCTAATTGTCAATATTGTGGAATTTCTACAGCTTATTACTTGCATTCAGTCTAATTCTGGGCAAATTGCCAGTCACTTCAGGGACATTCAAGTGAGCCATATTACACGTGGTACGGCATCACAGCTTTAAGATACCCGGCTGTTTTGCCTCTGGCCAGGGAATGTTTGTACCAATGCTACTGAGTGAAGGGGGGTAACTACAAATAAAATAAAATTTGTATTTTTTCAAGTGGGCTGCATTTCAAGCCCAGATGTTAGTAATGAAAGATTCAATTTAAGGATTTAAATTACAAATAAATAAAGTATGAAACAGATGTGATTTTTAAGGAAGTTCAAATTATCCAGGAAGAAAAATATCTCTGTGCATGACAAAGTAATAGGGATTGTCTTGAGAGTCTGTTGAAAACAATCTGCTGTGCTAGATACACCCTTAGGACAGGATTGGTTTGGAATGGGAAGGACTGGTGGAGCTTGTCATTAAACAAAAATTGTGTTTAATAAAACTTTATAACCGTGATTAATCCTATGAGGCCCTAAAGGAGTTTGCAGTTTCTGATAAACACATTTTCCTTGTTTGCAATGGTAATGATATTTTGAAGTGAATGGAATCTGAACAAAAAACTCTAAGGGTAAAAAAGGACTTGTCAGGTACCACCTATGAAGAAATTACAATGGCACAAAAGAAAGAAGGGCCACCCACAAGGGAAACCTTACATTATATGTTTGAAAGAAGGGGGGAAAAATGATAGGTCGACACAGGTCTTTCTTTACAGTAGTTTGATCACCACAGAATTGCCTATAAAAAACACAGAAATTATTCGAGGCCATCTAGCATGTGAAGATTAGAATCCCACATGTTCGATGCAGGTGCTCACTAGCAAATGCATAAAGGACTGGAGCTGTAGCACTGATTTTAAGTAATGTGTATGCAAAGAGCAGGGAACATCGCTCAGTGTGGATGTTTTGCTGACCAGCACAAAGTCCCAGGGCTGCACGTTTAAAAAGTCACATTTTGCAAGGAGAGCAGGTAAGCAGTAGCTATTGATGGTGGTGATGATTAAGGATCTAATTCTGCAAGGTGTTGAAGAACACGCCTGGCTTTAAGCAGTGAGGCACATATATCTCCTCCGTGCTGCACGGACTCGGCCCAAGAAGCCCATGAGTTCTTCACCACCAGGAAAATAATTTTTAAAGATTCTGAAAGCCATTAAGAAATCTGTGTGCCCAAAGGGAAGGCAGAAGGATTGCACAGCACATTATAGAAATTACTAACATTTGCTATTCCCCCAAAACAGTGTGGGACAGAATGTTTATGCAACAGGGTAGAAGTAAACCAGGTCAGAATAGCTGCAGTAATGATGTACTCAACATTGCCCACCTTCTACCTGTTTTTATCTTGAGAAGACACCTGTAGTAAGAGGACTTCTTTCTATTATGTGCTTTACTTATAAATTCTATATATGCTACTTACTAGCCCTAAAATGAGCGATTCCACTCCCCTTGCAGAGAAAAAACCAAAACCAAACCAAAAATCCAGCAAAAAGCAAACAGCTTTTGCTGGTGTGAATACTCTAGCAATTCGCAGATCTGTCAGAAGCCCTTTTGGGTTGTCTTGATTTGGGACAAAGTCACATTTAGAAGTGCTGCCTTCAGCTGGGAAGTGTTTTGTTTTGTTTTGCTTTGTTTTGTTTTGTTTTGTTTTGTTTTAATGGGAGAGAATGAACATTTTCAAGATATGCTAAAACTAAAGTTTTTAAATTAGTCTTTTTATTTTTCTCAGTTTTATTCTTAAGGGTTTATTTTTGCTTGAGACCTTTTGAGTCCAGTTTCCTTTCCTGGCTATATCTGACTTTAATATCAAAAGATAGAGTGCAGCACAGCTCAGCTACCTCCTAGCTCTTTGTGATGAATTTTTCATTTCCTACATCATTCACAACTTCTTGCTGTAATTTCATATGGCCTGTATGGTGCTGTAAATATCTGGACCATAAATGGAGACAAAATCAGGTTGAGCCTTTATGAAAATGTGTCCTATTAAAGTGCAAATTTCCTTGCACCACCATATCACAATCAGCTTTCACAGGAAAAGAAAAGCGTGTCAATCTGGCATCGGCATGTGAGTGGCTCCGATGACCCAAAAGGCCTTTACAATCTCCAGCTTCTACGATTCCATAAAGATACAGTGCTTCAAGGCAAAGCAAGGCAGACTTTTTTCAGTCAATCTCCAAATATTTCAGGTACTTCTATTATCCAGCATAACATAAACAACATGACAAGCAAAACAGTGTTGTAAGGTGAAAAGAAAACATAGAGCACTGAAGTTGTAGCACACTGTTATTTTCCAGATTAGCAAGAAAACGTCTGTTTGAGGTGATGCTGGGGCACATTGTATAGATATGTTGGTCTCTTCATTCTCTGTGGAGAAAAAGCTTTTGTTTGTAAAGCACAGAAGCACACACACAGAGGAAAAAAAAACACAACAGATTTGTATTCCTTTCTGGCAGTGTCCTCATTAACTAGGAATGAAGGACCCTCAGTACTTTCCAAAGATGCACACGATCTTGCAGGGTTCATCTCCATGAACCATGTGCATCCTTAGCTAGCTTGCACAAGAAAGCCTAACATAAAATAATCTGGTAGCATCTGCCCTATCAAAACCTATTAGTTAATGCTTCCATTTCAGAAAAGCACTGTTAGGAAGAAATTCCTGAAGCAGTCACAGTTTTAAGGTGTCATTTATGTCCTCGTGGGACTGACTGGAACAATGGCCCACAGGACACCTTGGGGTGTGCTCAAAGATAAGTATATTTTTGTACATCATGTATTTATTGGCCCTCCAATATTTTTTGTTTGTTTGTTTAAGTTACATTAGTTTTAATCCTAATTTTCCTGTAGTGGCTAGTGCTGAATTGTATTTTTCTTCCCTTCAGATTCTAAGGTAATCATTTGAGGATTTATCTTCCAGTTAAATAAATTCCATACTGACAGCACTACTTTACAATAGGAAAACAAGTAGAATAACAATTCATCAGTTTTTATATGGCTGCATACAGAACAGTGGCTCTGTTTTTTGTATTATTACAGCAGCAATTAAAAGTGCCAGGCAGGGACCAGTCCTCACTGTATTATGTGCTATTTAAACAATGAAGTTCAGCCTCCGTAATAAGTTTACCGGTCTCTCTTGCACGGTGCCAGACTTTTTTGCCCTTACAAACACAGTGGCTTCTTGCTGTATCATCTTCAAAGGGTGACCTGAGGTTGTCCTCTATACCAGGCTTGCCTGCCATGAAGACCCAGAGTCTGTAAACATCAGCCTGTGCTTGGGCTCCATGGCAGGCAGGAGCCCCCCAGCCTCACTGTGCCCGACAGCAGAGACTCACAGCCCAGAGTGTGTGAGGCAGATAGACAGGAGTAGGTGAAGATGGACTGCAGCATCATCTGCAGCCGTAACTCTGGAGACCCCCTTCCATAGCCCATAGTTTCAGCAGAGGATTGTCTACCTCTAGTTATAACTCCGCCATGGGGAAAGATGGTGCTCCTTCCAGTATTTTATAATTCTTACCCAAGGACCTCGTCACGCAGCTTAACATATCATTTTCTATGGTCTTTTAAGTACAAGTGCACATCTGCAGAAATATTTCTAAAGCTATATGTAAAGTTTAATGTATAGTGCATAAATAACAGATGCACAAGTGCATCTTGAGATGAACAAATTCTGTGAACATATTCATAATTAGAGATTATAACACATTGCAGACTTCAGGAAAGATATTTTCTATGAGGAATTATAGGCATCAATGCATTGCAGAGTGAGGGGCTGGATTTAGATCATGAATCTCTTTTTCCAATTTATAAAGCTGCCAAAGTTGACACAAGAGTAGGTAAATTAATTGATAGGTCTTGTGCTATAAAGGTGTGGGCTTAAAATGTAAGCCTCAATATGCCACATATCCTTCTGAGCCTGAGCGACGTGAGGCTCCCTATGGGTTAGCCTAACACAGAGATAAGAGGAGTCCTCTGAGTCAGACCATTTTGCCCACGGGCTTTATAGATTTCCCTGTTCTGGGTTTATTTCCCCCCACAGTGCAGTGCCTGCCTGATGCCGAGAGCTTGTGTGCAGCTGTCAGCACAGCTCCTGGGGAGCTCACCATGCTCAGGCAAGGAGCCTAGCATTGGGACCCCAGCTAATGCCTCTGTACCCACCACTGTGGCATGTGGAAGTATCAGCCCTCTCAGAGCTAGTTTTGGATAAGTTGCACCACCTGGACCTGCCCTTCTACTCCCTTCATATGGACTGACTAAAGCACAAATCCAGATGCTGCAGGGCAGAACAGTGCGGGGAGAGCTTGCATGCTTCTTGCCAATAGCACACCTGATCTATGGGTTAAAAGACCGCTTTGGTTTCCAACGACCTCAGCTTGACAGTTTTCATGAGCACTGAATTGGCTTTTAAAAAATGGAACCCCTCAATGGAATTGAAGCCCAGTAATACAGTTGTCTGTTATTTATTCTATATTTAATAATCCCTCTCTATGGCACACATTGGAGATATAGGAGATGTTCTCATAAACTTTTTAAGCTAAACCCATTTCTTTCCCAGGAGGTTCCACCTGACACAAGCCATTAGTGAAGATTGACAGGAAAGTGTAATGGTAGCCAAGACATGTTATAAGACAAGCAGAAGATACTTAAATGATTTATTTGTGGTAAGGCATTTGAGGAGCTGTTTGGTCTCTGCAGAAAGGAGTTATGGGAGTACTGTACTTCCCAACTGAGGTAGTATTTTGGGGAATAAATTGAAATACAAAACTTGACAATTTACTACATACGTTAGCTATCAAAACATTGTTGGCTTTTCCACACTTATTAGCCAGCTATCATTGGTTTCAAACTAGCAAACAGGAAAAGATAAGGAATGTGAGGTGCCCTTGGGAAGCCTACTCTCCCAGGAAGGGGAAGGGAGGTATTTTGATCACCCAGTGAGCAGCAGGAGGCTGACAGCAGATCATGTTGAATCAGTTTCAAAGTTCAATGCAAACTCAATAGAAGAACATGGGCAAGAAGTAGGGGAATCCTCCCAGGAGTCTAGACTGCAAGAAATACAAACCTAAGTCAATGCACCCCTGCAAAGCAACGTTGCCTACATGGAAAACCACCAATCTCTCTTCTACAGCTGAAGAAAAATAGTGTGTGTTACCTCTCCTAAACAGAGGAACAGTTTGTCTCCCAGAGCTGCTTATTTCACTGGGGGAGGTATTTGGTTCTAGGTCCTTACCTGACTAGATCATAAAGCATGGAGTAAAAGATCCCCCAAGCAACCTTCCAGAATGGGGAAGAACTAGCTGAGGGCACAGAAAACTCTTCCCACCATATGTGCAAAGATGGAATGGTTGATACCATTATTTTTTGTTTAATTTAAAGTGCCTAAGCAAACATGAAACAGCAATAGACAAAAATTAACACTTAAAATAATGTTGATTTTTCAATGACTGTAAACAACTAAACTTTCCCTCAAATATTCAAAAAACAGTCTTTAATGAGAGAATAAATCTGTCATTTTTCAGACCAAACAATTTTTCCAAGCTATAGTTATGGAAGGGGAAGAGAGGGAATGCAGAATGGTGCATGATCCAGGCAGTGCAACACAGGCTGCTTGCAGATTTAATTGTACTGAACCGCCGCCTCTCTTTATATCTGCTAGATTTAAACCTCCTTACACCGCCAACAAATCCAAGTCCAGCAAAGCACATCAACATGTGCTGAGCTCTAACTCATTCAGATTACACTCTTAAAGAAAATCTTGTGTTTTACTGGGCTTCTCACCACAGAACCAGAGCAATTCAGAAATGTTTTCACTCGTGAATGAAATCAAGAATTTGGGAGCAGTCAGCAGAGGCTTTTTCTACAAAACCTGCATTTCTTTGTGTCTCTGCAACTTGACATTCTGCTGTTTCTGCCATTTACATCTTGTTAATGCTGGGCAGGTGTTTTCCAGTGCAGGATTTTCCATTAGCAGGATGTCAGAGGGACAGTGGGATTCTTGGAAGCTGCAAGGGACTGGCAGCCTCTCTGAAGCTGCGTGTGAGACAGCACAACGTCAAAATTTACTCTTCAAAATGTTTTAAGTTTCAGATGTTGCATCACGTTATTTGGCTAAATCAAATTTCCCGGCAACTGTTTCCTTAAGCAAACATTTGTTTTCAAACCAATCCCAGTTTTTGTTTGTTTTTTTTTTTTATTTTCCCCCTCAATGTAATATCTGAATCAGCAGATTTTAAATACTCAATATATCTTTAAATGCCAATGCACAACAAGTATAGCAGGTGTTTAATTGTGGTTTAAAGATCCACATTTTTCACATTTTACAATCACAATTAAAATTAAGCAATAACACCAAAGGAGTTCCGGTATGCAGCAATAATACTTACCCATATAGTGAAATTGATAAGGATCCAGATATAATGATGCCCATTGTAGTAACCCTGTGGTGACTGATTGCTATTCTGCTGTTAGCAAACAACCAAGAAATACTTTATTTTTTTCAGAATTATCAATTTGTTTCTAGGGTATGAGAACAATGAAAACCTTGAGGGAGAAAGCAATAGTTAGTGAGGTATTAAAACAGTTCTATAACTAATAAAAACACTAAATCAAGTTAGATATGCAGCAGTGTGTCATTTCTATTTTAATAAAAATGTACATTATTCTCTCCTCAAAATTACAAAATTTTATTTTTTTTAGTCATTGCCAACATAATCGGAAAGTTAAAAAAAAATCATAAATCTACAGTTTCTGTAACTGTCATTTATGTGATTTTCTACTCTTTAAAAAGACAGAGTACATGTATTCATAAAACTATCTCCTTGAAAACTTATTTGCATCATTGCTTAGAATTTTTTTAAGGGGAGAGCTTGGGGAATTTCAGATTAAAAAAAAATGTTTGTTTCATAATGTTTCCATACATGAGTGAGCTGTGAAACACGTTCTTAGGAGCTACAGCTCCTACACATATTGTACTAGGCGGTAAAATAAATCTAATGGTTTGATACTGCTCCACAAAACTTGTGATATGGAAAAAACAACAGACAAACTGAGCTCTTCTAATGTGGAGACTTAAGTAATAAAGATCACTGCTCAAAGAATGACTGATGGTATCATCACAAATTAATGTGCAAAAGATCATACTCCTCAGCTTCCAAAAAAGCGGAGTAAGAGAGAGGTGATAGTCACATGGCTGGGAATAGTATTTCTATAATTTGGGTGATCTGAAATTCATTGCTTATTAATATTTAATAACTCTACAACCCAAGCCCATAGCTCTCACTTAAGCAAATTTCCCATAGAGGTTCATAACATGTATAGATGTGTAGAAAAAAACCCTCAAAATATAATTAGGATCAATGATAAATAGCACTTGGTGTTGGTACTGTTCTGGTGAGAAGGGTTAGAGGGAAGTGGGACCAGTAGTGAGACATGGTCACTTGCTTGAGAAGAGGAAAATTTGAGATTTCTTGAGAATGGCACTCCTTCCAGATATGCTGAAACAAGCACATTACAACACTTCAAGCTTAATTTTCCGCTCTGTCAGCTGTACCGTCAATAATATTAACTCTTTTGAGCACCTAGAAAAACTGGAACATTATGAGAAATTCAACCTTTATGGAACTATAGTGCCCAATCTTCCCTTTCTTCCTGAAATCAGAGGGGAAATCTAAGAATTTATGGGACAGGGTGAGCAGAGTTGTGAGCAGCACATGGCTGCATTCTCTTCCTTCATGTCCCACCTCGAGTCTCCTGAACACATAGGTATAGTGCTAAGAAACAGTATATAAAAGCACAAGAGGATCTGGACCTGTTCATCCAAAACACAGATGCTCAGTCAACTTCATCTTCCTTCTTCAAGCTGGTTCCAATGAATCTGTTTCACTTTATAAAAAAATAAGCTAAACTGGGGGGTAGAAACTGAATGTGTTTCATTTTATAAAAAAATAAGTGAATCTATCAGGGCAGAAGCATTCTGGAACTGTTAAAAGCATGTTTTCATTGACTTTAGTTCAAGTCCAGCCTGCCCTCCACTGCTCTCAGCTGTCCTTGGGTTTGGGCTTTGTGAACATTCTTGAGATGTCAACATTTCATCCAAATCAAGAAAATGTTTACATTTTCAAAGCTTCTGGTTGAATAGAAACATGCTTTCTTGCCCAGGTCTAGCAGATTAGCCTGCTCCCAAATTAAAGCATTGGCGAGAAGCTAATGCAGCTTAATTCCCATTCAAAGAAAACCAGCCATTTCTAAATCTGTTCCTTTTCCTGTAGATGTACCATCTGGAGAAGGTCATGTAGGAGGAGAGAGAAAGAATGGGAAGGAACAAGATGCAGAAAGGCTGCCATATAGAGGGCTCTGCGTTTAGGTGAGAATATAAACTAAGGAAGTGGTGAGATACAAGAGAAATGAGTGGGTGGGGAAGAATTCTGTACTGATGGCTAGCTGATGGATGGCCACTGTATAAATACATTGTAATTAAGAGGCAGTTCCCATCATAAAAAGTTTACAGTCTAAATAATTCAAGCACACAAAGGACCAAAGAAAGAAAAATGCATTTTATGGATGGGAAACCAAGGCACTTTGCTAACACTGTACTCTATGTCCTTCTTATCTGACCCGATGAGCCTTTTCTAACAAATGCATTTTTGATGTGCTTAACAAAATGCATTCACTTCATGCAGTTGGCAGACTTAGTTGTTGCATCAAAAATAGTTAATGGCAAGTATCAGCATTTTTATATTTCTTTCCTTGTGCAAGTATTTAATAACAGGGAAATAGCAAACAACAGCTGTGTAAAAGGAAAGAGCAGTATAAATGAATGCTCATCCTGCATCACAGGGAATGATATAAGCCTAAGATTCAGTCTGGGAACTTCCCCCAGATTGCAACCAGATGCTTTGCAAACAGTTGGCTTGCCACACACAAAGTGGGTCAGGAGAAACCTGAGGGGTATAGTTCTTTGCAGGTATGTTGGGCATATATGGTATCATGTAAGGAAATCATGAGTCTACCTGTAAGTAGCAAAGACAGGAAAGACCTCCAAAATTGAGGGATCCAAGCAAAACAAGGAAACCAAAAAGGTCCCATCAGGATAAGCAGAAGGCCTGCATGCAGGGGAGGATGTGGAGCATGACTCCAGCTCAACTGGAATCAAACTGCCCCTGACATCTGTGAAGCCAAGGGCTTTTGCCCTGCTGGGAAGGTCTGACTTGCATTGCCTTTGCCTTTGATGGCAATATTAAGCCTCATTTTAGGAGAGTTGTGGATAAAGAGGGTTCTTTTTTTTTTTTTTTTTTTTTTTTTCTCTCTAGGCTTCCTTGATCTGATCATGACGCAAAAAAACTAATTACAGCAATTAATACAGAATTAGAATAGTTTCATGCTAACTCTGTGAGTAGCTTTCTAGCAGCAGATTGCCTAGAGATACAGGGATTGAAGCAAACTCTAAAGCTCTTATTTTCCTGATTACAGCTGTTGAAAAACTAACATGTTGGTCCTCAGAATGAAGAGGGAAAGCTGACTACGAAGCCCTTATGAGTATATTATTCTGCAAAGTGCAGCAATACATTAATATAGACAGAGGCTTACAAAGGAACTAAGAAATGTGCTCAGAAGTCAAATCCCATTGCCTTCTCAGGCTCCTCACTACTTTTCTGTGCTGGAAAATTATGCCTACCTGGTTATTTCCCTTTAATGTCACCAGAAAGATAGATGAATTGAAATGGCAAAACAAAACAGGGAGATGTAGAGAAGGAATCAGCTGCAAATGTTCTTCATTGACTTTAAACAATGTTAGGCAAAATCTAACAAATTAGCGGAGAGAACGTAGCACATAGTAATAGCATGACCTCAAACGACTTGCTCTCCTTTTAAAATTTAACATCTAGGTCTATACAGAAATTAGCATATACACTCTGGACACACATTACTCGTGCTTACTTTTATATAGCACCAAAAAAAAAAAAAAAAAGGCAAGGGAAAGAAAGTGTAAACACTTGCCAGCATATTGTTTGCTGGCAATAGCAAACAAACTGCATACTGAACAGTCATGCTTCATCCAACAAGCATAGCTGCTAGCCAAATGCAGGCTTACAATTGTTTGGATGAAAAAGAGACTATCATCCATTCACCTCTGTATTAAGGATTTGATGAACTGTGCTGCAGCAAGCTAGGAATCAATCTTTTGGAAAGAACTGATATGAACACTTACTACAGGACATGGCAAAGTATATGAACTTCTTACATGCACAATTTCCAAGAGCAAGTACCTATAAACACTGCAGACTTCATGGTTCATACTGACAGGAAACAAAAGAAATCCCAAACAGCTTCATCAGTGGGAACCATACGTGATCCCTGAAAGACATCATCTTCAGTTCTCTTCTCCTTTCACATTTCTTTAAGAGACTGAAGACACAATAACTGGATTTACTTCCCTGGCAGCTTGGCCCCTTCCTCTGCCCGCTCAGCACAGAGGCATTTCCTCCTACATCCACTCCCCATCACCTCTGCATGAAAAGAGGCAGGTTGGTATGGGTCATGATTCACAGCTGAGGAATGTCTCCCAGGCCATCAGAGAATCTGTGATGGGAATTCTCCTCTGCTCCATCAAGGGAAGTGCAGGGAATTGAATGGATTTGCACCCTCTTCCTCCATTAATGCAGTTTTAAAATACTGTGCCAAAATAATACCTTTTCCATGGTAGTACACAGATTGTCTCAGCTCGGATGTCCATCCAGGAAGGATTGAAGTAATAGAAAATAGCTCCTCCAAAAGAGGTAGTCAGTGCAGTGCAAAAGCTGGACAGAGAAGGCTCAAAAAAGCCTCTGCTTCTGTAGCCAATCTAAGAGACAGAGGGTGACATGAAGCTCTTTGCTTGTTGGGAGGTAAAGAGGGAGAGAGCTAAAGGAGAAGCTGTAGCTGCAATACTCAACCTCTGTTGTGGCAATGTAACTTTGGGAAGAAAAAGTGTATCTGGACCATGAGCTATACTGAACTATTACAGTACACAAGCAAGCTTGGGTTTGGTGTGAAATTCCAATACATATTTAAAGCACTCTATGTGTATAGTCTGGAAGAAAATTCTCAGTATAATGTGAAAAACCCTGTAGCTTACAGTAACACAACTTATCAAAGAAACAGATGTGTCTACAGAAAAAAAAAATCTGAGTGTGCAGCCAGAAAATGTATGATATTAAGAAGCCCTCTTAAACAAATAACCATTAATGGAACAAACCTGTTAAAATAATTCCTTTTCCATGCACAAAGGTTATAGGTTTAATAGATTTTTACTGTATTAGCACAGAAATGCCCTTTCACTTTCTGTAGCTAATCTTGAAGGAACACACATTAACATACTGTATTTTTCTGCTGTATTAATGAACATTACAACTAAGACAGTATTATACTCATTATGAACCTAATAACTAACACATGATCACAAAGCATTACTATGTTAACACTTTCCTGCAGAGATGTGAAATGAATAGCACCTCTGTTTGGATGATCATTAAAAAGAATCTTGCTTACTAAGAAAAGAGAACTCTGTATAATCTTTTCGTTTCACATTGCTTAGAATATACCTGACATCCAGTATCCATAGTGTTAGCCAGCTCTGCATGTAAATTACCTGCAGAATCAAGGATTGTGTATTAAGATGAGAAGATTATCAACATATTTTCCATTTTAAAAAATAATAATCTGTAACAGAACTATTGAAGTCCATGAAATGACTCCAGGATTGAATTTAGTTCCATAGACTCATTATGAGCACTAATGGAATCAACCAGTGTTTGCTGGATTTGAAGAACCAGATCTACATGCTTTCTGGTAATTTAACTGTTAAAACACTGAAAGAACATCTTAGAGATTAACTGGCCAACACATGTGTTCTCAGAGGCCACATTTACTCACAGCCAACAGTTTGGGGACTAGATCAATATGATCATGGCTGCCTAGAGCTTGCTCTGTACTTTATCTGCTAAGCCTTGACAGACCCGACTTGAGTCTACACCTCCACTCTCTTCACAACACACACAGAGTAATATCTTCAGATGGGCTGACCTGCTGACCAGTCAGCTACATCATTGCTGGTCAGATGAAATGCTTTGCAGTCCCCATGCTCCACTTAAATGTCCCACTTTGCATGTCTCCAGTCCTCATGGCACTCGTTAACCACCCCTATCTTAAATAGCTGTTGTCTTCTCCTTCCTACTTCTGGTATCTCCTTGTCATCTCTATTTTTTCTTTTTGCTCCTCCCTCTCTTTTTCCATGAACATACATAACCATATCCAGACTCTAAATAGCATCAGTGGCTGTTGGTGACCTTGTGTTGACAGTAACATTCACAGTTTTGCTCTTTTTCCCACCTGGCAGCAGGAATCAGAGGAAATACTCTTTCCTCACCCTAAATGTTTATCTTTACAGGCTCCATTATCATCTTGGAACAAGAGAATGCACATGGCTCCTGCTGCACCCGCTTGACTTCTCTGCTTACAAACCAGTGTTGGTGCTACTCTTTTGCCCTACTTTTTATACATGTTAGATCCTTCCCCTTTATACTCTCCAAATCCAATCAGTGGGTTTCAGAGTCAGTGAGCCTCCACTCAACTGCTTTCCAGCTAGCTGTAAAGAAGTAGGCAACAAAGGATGAGAAAACCAGAAACAGTGTAATGCATGCAAAATTGCTTCCTTTCAAAGCGACCACACACACCTTCCCGTATTTGGATGACTTAGGTATGTTTCCCCAGCTAAATCATTGAAAGTGCTATTCAGGAAAATGTCAAGATGGCAGAAATGGAAGACCACTTGCATAACATGTCTGGGATTTATTAGACTGGTGCAAGAATTAACATCAGGCCAGCACAGGGAATACCATCATATCTTACCTCAGGCCTACACATGGCAGACATATGGTGCAGATGATATCCTACTGATAATGACCCATCAAAGAAAGATCTCAAAAGTTATCTATAGCTACCTGTTAATATCACAACAAGCATGCTAAGGCACAGTTTTAAAGGCATTTCTAGGCAGTGAAACAGCTCTTATTTTTGTCAGTGGCAGCATCTCTAGGTAGGTCAGGTTGAACTGGAAGCCAAGGTGAATTAGGTTCCAGGGCTTTGAAAACTTTGATCTTTCCTTGGTGGTATAGGATGTACTGTATGATACAAGATTGTCATCAATGCACAGAAGACTGGTTTTCTGACATTATTATTACAAGCATATGATGACATCCCAAGTAATCCTGAAGAGTATTCCTTTATCTGTCACACCAGAAGTAGCTTGTCAGCCATAGCTGTTCACAGATTCAAGGTCCTTTCTCTTCCCAGTTTACTTTTTTCCAAGTGTTTCTTATTGTTACTATAAGGCATCGATGCCACAGTGATGCTATTGGGTAAAAAGAGCTAACAGAAGATTTTTCCTGAAGAAAATACAACAATCTTTGTGGTAATATGCAAGCTACTCATCCTCGCCTGGCATCTCTGCCCTAGTCAAACAGCCTGCCCAATTTATGAGTGGGCATGACACCATCCAAATATGCAGTGAGTGGTGTAAGGAGCCAACAAAGAGTTTCTAGTGCTGAGCACTGAAATCCCAGCTGGGAATGGCCAAACGGCTGTCTGCTTTCAGGTTACACATGAACAGTTAATGGAACATGCCACTGTTAATCTACAGCAGGTCATGACTGGAGTCAGCTCAAAAAGTTTAAAAGCTTCCACAATTGTGTCAGTTGTATTTGCCTGATAGAAGGGAGAGGGAGAAAGGAGATGGGAGCAGGGGAGAGAGGAAATTGCACTTATTCCACTTCTCTTTTGAACCTGCTCACAAAGGAGTACTCCTAGCCCAAGTATGTTCTGACACTCAGTGATGTCAGGGCAAAAGCGCTGAAGCAAAAGGTGTAATTGAGATAGCTACATTTTTGAACTGCCTATAAATATTTTTTAAATTTTATGCTTTGTTCTGGTATTTTACTTCCCTTAAAAAAGGCACTGCTGGTTTTTTTTTGAAGACATGGACAATAAGGATTCTTAAAAAGCTTTTTCCCTGCTACTTAATATCTAGATGTCCCTGTCCTGCACCCTCTCCAACACACTGCTCTCCACTATGCCCAGTCTGTAGAAGAAATAAATCTGAAATAAAACCAACCTTCAAAATCTGGATTTTCCCCTTCAGCTGTAGAATAATGTTTCAGAAGTATCTTTCCTGAGGAACACAGATCCTTTAAATACCATAGGGGTATATTGATGGACATGAATCAGCTGGTGCAGCTGCAACATCTTGAGTCTTTGCTGAGGGGCTGAAGCCAGCAATGCCAACATCTGCCAGGGCTGGACTGCTGATCCAGCTGTAGTCCCAACCATATTAGCATTATCCATATCACTGTATCTTACTCCTCCTATCAGAATTATAGAGTTCCACAACGCTGTTCATGAAAAGAGAAGACAAGAAAGTACAGGTGAGTTGATTTAACTGCAGAAAAACCTCAGAATTAATAATCAACCAAGCTATCTGGAAAGTAAAAAGGAAATAACTAGCAGCCAGCATAGATTTATTAAGAATAAATCATGTCAGGTCAGTCTAATTTCCTTCTGAGAAAGGGAAACAGTGGATGTGGATAGGGAAAAGTAGTCAGTGCTCTGTGTATTGACTTTAATAAGGATTTGACAAACTTTAATAGGGCTTCCTCATAGGCAAACTAAACAAAGACACCCTGTGAAATTACTGTAAAGTGGTTACAAAACTGTTCTAAAAACGTCACTCAGGAGAATCATAACCAATGCTGCTTTATTTCCATAGTGGAGGAATGGGGCCTCAGAGGGAGCTGTTCTGGACCCAATATTATTTCATACTTCCAGTAATGTTTTGGACCCTGAATACTTTTGTGACCTGCCAGTCACACCAACCTTACACCTGTTTCAAAAACATTAAAAGACAGCACCGGAATTCAAAAATTTGCTTAGGACTGGAGAAATTTCGTGAAAGAAATCATGATGAAGACACATGAGAAGACAAATCATCTGCACCCAGAAGAGGGAGAAGAGACAACTGATAGCAGCTTTTCAGAAAAGGGTTTATAGGTTGTAGCATGTCACAAAGTAAACACAAGTCAAAAATTCTGTGCTGTTGTGAAAAATTCAAGAAATACACTGTCATGTATACATGGACACAGATTCTACATATCAATGCAAGGGGCTTGACATAGTCCTACTCTACTGACACCTGGTAAGACTGCAGCCAGAGGTCAGCTCTGGTACCAGTGAGACCTCAGTTTTGCAGAGCATACTTCAAGAAAGACGTAGGCAATACAAGAGTCCCTGGGACAGCAATAACAACAATGTGAGATTTGAAAACTTTTCCTATTAAGAGAGACTGCAAGAACTGGGAACATTTATTTATGGAAGAAAATAAGCAGATGAGAGCCAGAATAAGAATTTCAGGTATATTAAAGTATACTGTAATGAGGAATAGAATAAGGTGTACATGATATAAAATAATAAGATTAAAATGCAACAAGGGAGACTCAAGACAGATATTAAGAAAAACTCTGATGGCAAAGATGGCTAATGACTGAAATAAAGGGCTGGGGAGACAGTGGAGTCTCCACCATTGCAAGTCTTTATGAAAAGGTTAGACAAATATCTGTCAAGAATTGTATACTGGCAGACTTCTTGATGTTCCTGTCTACCCACTTCCTATTTCTGTATTTCAAAATGAACTCTCACTACACTCAAGCCAGCTCTTGCCAGTGCCACTGTTCAGGAAATAGTGCTGCAGAGGCGTAGATGTAACACAGGAAGAAGTTATACTATTAGAGTCCATGAAGGTACGGACCCCGGGGATGGGGTGGGATGGACCTGGACAGCTTAGCTCTGCTTCATCCCTGTTGCCTGAAAACCATAGGTCTGCTGCTCAAAGGCAGAAAAGCTGTTCACAAAAGCTAAGGCCTGAGAAGGTGCAACTGGTCCACACAGAAGGAGCCTCTGAGAATTATTCTGGGTCTCCTGTTGCCAAGTCAATGGGATTTGTGTTAATAAATAAATTCAATACATGTGAAATTCTACCCAAAATATCAAGCACTAAAACATGAAACATTTTCTAGGCCATGCACTTGTACAGTATGTGAATTATTGCAGATTTATGCGCTCCATACTGGAATACACTGTGCTATTCAGTGTGGGCACTTTGACAGTAAAAAAAAATTGATTTGGTGTACAATTTCATTCCAAGGTTGCCAATTTTCTGGACTGCACACCCCCAGACTAGCTGAAATACACGTGTGTGGAATTCAGTTCAGTTCTGTTTATGCTGAATGGTGCTTTAATATGCACGTTGTCCCATACAGATTCCTTCGTATTTGCAGGGCAAGCTAATGGGATTATGTTCAGGTCTGGTACAGTAATTTTTGACATTAATAGATTTTTTTTTTCCTAAAAGTGCATAGACTATGGAAGAGATCACCACAAGAAAACTACTTTTTATGGTAGCAAACCCTCAGCAAGCTAACAGTATAGCCCTTAACTGTAACTGTAATTCTACAAGTAAAAGACAATATTAAAAAATCCAGAGTGGAAGCTTTGATTTGAAGATCCACCTCATTGACTATCTAATTCATTCCTAATGACATAATCATTGGTGAACAGTTAGTGCAATTCATAAGGTCAGAATTCTAATATTAGTCGCTACATTTTATAACCAATGTGCTGTTTTACTACCAGTTTCTGTTCTTTATTGTCAAAAAGAAAGAAGAAAACTTGACCTGTTTTAAACATGGTGACAGAAAGCATTTGTACAAACTGAACATTCATAATTCAGTTCTGGCTACGAATTAGCCCTAAATGAAAATATTTTTATGTCCCTGGCCTAAAAACACATAAACAGAAATAAAACCAAGCCACAGAAAGATTAAGTACTGCATTGTCATCCTCATGGAAAATAAGGTCTGGATAGTCTACTGCATTATTTGTGCTAAATAATCAATATTTTATGGTCTTACCATATTTAACTTTACAAGTACATTTAAATTCCCTTTTTGAGAAATTCTAGTGGAATACTGTGAGCATAACTCATGGTCATATTCAGGTGATTTAATGATTCCCTGAAATACACCATGTATAGGAAGTCATTTTTCATCTGCATCTATTTCTCTTATTCATTACCTAATCTTTCAAATTCCAAACCTATCTGCAGCTACTTCTGAATTTAAACAAAATATGTTCTAGTGGTCTCATTCATAGCAAGGGCATAAATCTGTACATTTACCTTATCACAGACCATTGAGGAAAGCCAGCATTAAAATTTTTTAAAAGTTTGCCATCTTTAGACTCAATGCCTTAATAAGCAGTTGAATACCTATCTATACCAGAAAGGTTGCTAAAAGGTTTATAAAACTAATTACTAAACTGCCACTGACTTGTACTATGAATGATGCAAAGTCCTGCATTACAAGACATGGTTGTATAATACACAGCCCATTTCTCTCATGCCAGTATGTAGGGACTTTGTCCGTATCAACTGCAGTTGCACTGAAGGTTTCCTTTGCATTCAGCTAGAGATCTGGTGAGGGACTAATGCAATGCAACATAGCAGAATGTACCCACATTCTAGTAGTTTTAGAAGAAATTTTGATCAAACTTCGATCTTTTTTTTTTTTTTTTTCATGTTGGTTTAATCAAAGTTTGCAAACGTCTCTTCACAGCTATTTAAATTCAGAGTTGCCAAAGGTGTATCTTTAAATGGCTGTTCACCACAGATACACTTTTTGTACCAATGATGAAAAGGGGGAAAAAAAATACAAATTAAAGACAAGAGCAAGCTTCTTTGGAAGACTCCAGTATTTTCCTACCAATGAATTTCCTTTGGACTTACAAAAGCGTCCTTCAATGCAATCTTAAGATCCTAGTTCAGAAGCTTAGCTGTAAACAGGTGACCAAGTTTCATTAAAGTCATCAGGATGTAACAACCCACTCAAGTCAGTGATCTGCCAAGTGTTTTTCTCAGTCATGCTGGCTTGATGAATCAGCTTTCAGCACCAGTAGCCCAAGTCCAGGTCGATCTCTTTGAAACCTGGTAAAAGTTCTATGACCCTGAAAGGAATAAAAAAGCATCACCTTATGTCATCCTTTGCCTCTGATGAAGTTAAGCTGAGTATACTTCAGACTTTTTTCCTGTAAATACGTTGCGGTTTTTTGCACTATGTTCAACTGGAGAATAACATTGTCTTTTAAAGTAGCATCATTTTGCAAATGTCAGTGTAATTTTCCCCAAAGTATCATCCATTAGTTATAAAAGGTGCAAATGAAAAGGATTTTAAAATTGGCATAGGTGTAGAGGAATAAGGAATAATGCACTAATAGCTTAGGTGATGGTTGGATTTTTTGGCAAGCTTTCAAGAGAGGAGAGATAGAGAGGGGTGATCACCTGAAGTTCTTATACATTTTTGTACATGAAGATGAAAAGAACAAATGTATTCAGGAGGTATGATAGCATTTCTAAGGCAGGAATTGTGAACAAGGACCCACTGTAGTGCATAAATGTGCATATATATTTATACATATATATATATAATTTCACATCTATATGTACTTGAATGAAAAATGAGAAAAAGACATCTTGGCAGTTAAGACTTCATGTATCTCATCGCCTCCAGTGGTGATTTATAGTACTGGGACCAGTCATTGACCAAAGTTATGGATCACTTCCGGTCTGTAAGACCTAACATGACTGAACAGTATGTACAAACCACATCCTGAGTAGGAAACCAGAAGAGGTTTCAGCAGTATTATGTTTGCAACTGAACAATTTCATTACCTGATTAAGTTTTGGATTTTCTTCATAACTTCTTAAGTTTTCACGGAAAAACTGGACAGCATTTTTTTATCCACTTTTATCAATCAATTCATGACTGAAAAGAATTTTGACCAGCGTTAGTCACAGTTACATGCATCACTGTTGTCACCTATTCAGAACATTAAATTAGTTTTAGATGTCGTTTATGAAAATACAGTCTTTAAATTCTTGTTGTAAATACACCGATTTTAAATTTTTAAGTGAATTTTCTTATTTTGACATCTGAATAGCTGTCATTCACTCATTCTCTGTTTTCATTCCTGTGGTGTGCACATACATTTATACAAGTAGCATTCAGTTAAAAACAGAGCTAAAGACATTTCCTCTGCTTCTTCCTCACACTCTGACCCTTGACCAGAAAATTGTGAAAAATTATAAAGCAATGGAAAAAAATGTCACCAAAGAGAAAATATGTTCATGTAGGAGACCACCTACTTCAGCTTACTGTTACATTGGTTCAGATCATTGACTTCTACCTATGACTTGCATCACCTTTTAGCTCAATGCCTTAATAATCAGGTTATTAGCTATTCTGGTTATTGTCTCTTAAAACCAAATGATTTGGGCCTCATTTGGTAGCCAAGCTCAATACTTTAATAAGAAGGTTATTAGCTATTGCGGTTATTATGTCTTTTAAAACTCTGACTGATTTTGGCCTCATCTGGTAGCCAAGCAGTGGGGAATTAGATCTCAGGAAGTTTCACAGAACAGAAAAAAACCACGTTTCATCCCACTCTACTTTAGGATCCAATACTCAGAATATGTAAGACACTTATCCAGTACTTTCTCACATCCTGTATTCTTCTAAACATCAGTATGAGTTTGCCTCAAGTTTAACTCTGCAGTGTAATATAACGCCACTGCTATAGAGGATGAAGAAAATACACATATTTAATGATTAAGAGAGAGCAGAGAGACCATGTTTTCTCTCGACTCTTCTGGGAAGACGATAATAAGAAGTCCCCAGGACCTTTTATTTTGTTGAAAATATCTTTTTGTAATCTATGCAGATCTTACTATCTTCCATGTATTTTAAATATTCTAACATGAAGTATAAATAGTTCATGGTTAAGCAAGTTTGCAGAGTCTATAAAGTATGACGTGAGCATGAAAAAATGCAAAGTCATTGGATTCACTTCTCACTTTGTAGTCACTGCCCAAAGATAATTTCTCATTTAACTACAGGGATTTTTACAAAAGAGACTTCAAAATTTGAGGGTACAGTTAATTTGAACCTGTCTTACTGAATAGCCATGATTTTACATACTCCCCGTTTTCAAGTATGCAAAATTAAGCATGCAGGTTTGCACAAAACAGTTTAAGCAGTTGTTCCTTCTATATTTAAGCATCTTCTTGCCCATCCTTAACATGTATAAAAAAGTGAATACATCTTTTTATAATGGGTGATGTTTATACATGTAGAGTGATACATGGTATATACTACATACATTTCTATTCAACTGGAACTTGACACAGTCGGTCAAGTCTAACAAAACTACGCTCTTCTGACACCTGTGCTGTAAGAAAATATTTTTTTGCTGCTGTTTTATTTAGGTAGTTGGAATTTTGTCTGTAGGTTTGGGGAGTTTGAACCCAGGATTGACTGTGGGGCGATTGGTTTGTCTCTTGCTTCATCAGTCAAATGTTTCAACTTTCAGAAGCAACCTGTGGATGCTGAAGCTCTTATAGCCGTTTTAACAAGTAACGTATCTGCATTTGAGTCAAAGACAATGTCAGAAGTAACCTACTTTTAATCACTGTAACACACATCAAAGACAGTAAGAAAAACAGGGTTCAACCTGTTTAGGATGTTGCAGTATCTCTTCCCTTTCATAGTTTTAAACATGAAAATAACTTAATTAAAAATTATCTCTTGGTTATCTCTAATATACCTGGGATTAATTTTCCTCTAGAAATATATGTCTGTCTCCATCAACTACAGATGACACTTAGACATCTAACTTTTAGATCACTAAAGATAATTAAAACAAATACTGCAATACAGGGGCAGGGAAAAAGTGTGGGTCAGGGAATGATAGAAAAAACAGTCTCTGCATATTTGAAGTTAGCCTGGTAGAAGCAGACGTCTCTTTAGGGAGTGTAGGTAGAAGGCTCTGGCAGAGCGGTGCAATTTATCTTGAAACATCATATTACTATCCTAAGATGCCATATGATACAGCCAGGGTTCACAGAACAGTAACACAATGCATTTGCTTTCTTCTTGAAGCTGTTTGTCATTTTCCACACTGTTTCAGATAGAATTATTCTTCCAAAAACCATTACATTCTAAAATATTTCTCAGCTAAAGGCATCATCAAGTTTCTCACAACTTGTTAATGGAATGAAAACCAGTTAGAAACTGTGTTCTAGGTACTGTAATGGGTGCTTACTCCTGCATTCACTGAATCCATCAGTGGCACTTCACAGACATCTAGCAAGCCTATTTGCTTCATAAATCATTGAAATGCGTGAAGACCTTTTGCATAACCCCGAAATATTCTTTAAGTGTTTAACATCAATAATAATGAAAACTGGCACCACAACAACTTAAGTGATGTAAAATATGGCATCGTAAGGTTCAGCTTGACTTTCATTGAAGGATTTCTAAAAATAAGAGTACATCATCAACAGTGACAGCTTGCTTAGTGACTCAACACAGTGGGAAACCTATTGCTCTAGAGGACTATGTTCTGCCTCATTATTTAATACAGACATCACAACCATGCTGTTCTGTTTTCAGTTCTTAAATGCATGATGCAAAGGAACCCACACCTCAGTGTGTCTGCCTTAAAGAGTGAGAATAATTCAGAGTTGTTAGATCTGCACTACTGATAGCATACTATCAGCATATTAGTGCCAAGTTACATAATTTATTGTGAGAGTTAGAAACATTTGATAGTCTTTCTAAAATCTCAGTTGCTGGAATCAAGAGATTGTATGAGAACATCTGCTTCCATTTTCTAAGTGTGCACGGTATGTGAAGAAAAGCTCTAGCCCAGGAACAAAATACACTGTAAAGGCTATGAACCCAGAGACACACAGAAATAACTAGAAATACATTTAAAAAAAAAAAAAAAGTAATTTTTGAAAGCTCAAAGTTCACATTACTGCAGTACTACTATTTTATGCTGTAAGTAAATCATCAAGGAGCTTATTACAACAGGAAGAAAAATTAAATGGAAGAGAATGGGAGACAGTGGGGAAATGGGAGGAAGGAGAGATAGGATGGGAACAGACACCAGACAACAATATGGGTCGAGTGTTAGGGCTAAAAAGAGGTAGAAAAGACTTTGTAGAAGAAGAGTCAGGACTAACAGTATATGTGGAGAGATACTCACGCAAAGAGAGCTAGGCAAAAACATGATGGGCAAAAAGTGAAACAATACAGAGTATGGAAAATCTGGTACTGGTTACCAATGGATACAGGCAAGGCGAAGAGACTCCAAGGCAGGAGACAGTCAGGAAAGGGGAGGGAAACTGGAATTGTCAAAGCAGATGACTAGGACTATGAGAAGAACTGGGAGACAGCAAGGCATGAACCAGGACAAGAAGCTGGAGAAGCAGAGGCTGAGGCTTTAGAAGACTAGACACATGATACAGACAGGTACATGTAAAATAATAGCCAGAAGTAGGAACAGGGTTGTGTAGACTCCTGCTTTTTCATATGCAGCCCCCCCACCCCATATACAGAACTTCCTATGTGACATGAACATTGGTAACATTGCAAAATAAACACAAGTCCTATAGTGGAGTCTTTGATTATGTTATTATACACATATTTTTCAGTTGTACTGGAAGAAGAGATCTACCCAGTGTCATCTCCAGTCATGTGTGCATCTACCCATGGTACACATCCCAGTTGAAAACTCTACCCAGCAGCTGAGTAAATATACATCCTCCTGTTGTTTGTAAAGGCTGCATGGAGACTGCTGCCCATGAAGTACCCAAGGAGCTATATGACTCTTAAGGTAGCCCCATACTTGCTCCAGAATAGTACTAGGAAGCTCAGAAGAAAACAGTTTTCTGTAGCTACTCTTTCATTTGTCACAGAGGCTGTAAGTTCTGAAGCAAATGAGGCAGTCGGTTGCAAAAACGTAAAGAACGGTCTCATGCTTAAGGTAGTAAGTGCCCATATCACTACTCTGACAGCAAAATTCCTGTGGTCAGTGTGGTGCTGGGGATACCTTTCCTTTTCAAGGTATCTGCTTGAGAGTCTGGGTTCCTCTACAGAAATACTGAATACCTCTAAGCAACTTTTTCAAATAGTACATTCATGAGGTATTGGAGCCTGGGGAAGGAGAAGGGACCAAAAACTTGTTCCTAACTTTGCATATAAATAGGAGAGACAAAGAAGATAACTGTGAAAATACTTTTGGTTTAGAAAGGTCAGAATACTTTCTTTGGTCACTCTGACTTCTTTCTCCAAAATCGTATTCTTCATTTAAAAAGATGGCTGAGCAAATGGATCAAATAATAGCAAAATGAAAGTCAGTGCATTCTGGCCAAACAGAAGGGAGCTGTTGTAGTGAAAAATGAAAAAAATAATCATTTAGTTCTATCCAAAACAATTTTTCTCCTGTCTGTTCATTTGTTTATTTTTCTTATTCAATCACCTAATGAAAATTCCCTTATATGCTGAGCTGGTTTTCTGAGTGCTCAAAAAAACTGGAGGCAGTGGAAGACATACCTTGAACATAATAAAGTGGCAGGCAGTTCCAAGTACTAGCCCAAACTATCTGCTGCAGACTAAGCACTCAAAATTAGTAGGTCCTTTTGACTTTTTTTTTTCTGTGTCAGAGTTCTTGTCTGCAAAGTGAGGGTCTCAAGACTGACTTTTTCCATGGAAAAATAATTTCCGTGTTTAAAAGACTTCAATTTCTGTGATTCTGTGATTCTGTGATAATGTTTGTACAGTACTTATACTAGAATGAGAAGCATCATATAAATTCTGTGTCTTGAGAAAGATGCTCAAAGAGTGCCATGAATCAAGCATGAGCTCTACACAGAGGTATGGAGAGAAAACTTGATCCTGAATATCTACCCATTAGATAAGCACTAAGTGCACTGAGTAAGACCGAAATCCTGAGGGGTGTGGGGAAGTCACACATGCCTATGCGTTAGAGATTATTATAGTGGAAACACATACTGGGGCCATGTTAAATACGCTAAGGCATCCATACAGTCAGGATCATTTATGTTCCTAACTTTTTCATGCTTAACTTTAAAATCTCAGTGATATCTTTGTCATATGTTTTTAATTACTATATAATTAAAAAAAAACAAAAAAAACCCAAAAAAAACCAAATACTGCTTGACAACAGTGATATACAGGACAAAGGGCAAATTACATTTTTTTTTTCACAAGGATGTAACTGTTAGAAAACACAGCCATAGATTTAGTCTTCTAGATTACTTTTTCTGAAAGGAAGACCAAAATGCACTGAGCTAAGCTATCTGTCTCAAATATCAAAAACATCCAGATACTTGGAAGAAGGCTCCATGTATCTGAAATCAGGACAGAATGCATGGTGTAGCATAAAGCTAAAGCTGCGATTTTGAGTATCCTGAAAGAAAATGCTAAAGATAAACATAAAGAATGGAAAAATATGGAAAGGTGAAACTTGAAAAGTAAGTAACTGTAGTGAATGCAGCACAGTTTCTTTTTTTTATAAAACACTGACAGCATCTCTCCACTTAAGGTTATTTTAGCAAAACTGTACTCACCCCGCTGCAATTACTGTACATTGATGGTAAAGATGGTTATGCTGTGGCTAAAGCTGAATAAACAACTGGAAATTGCCATGCAGCATATGCAACTGACAGCAAAAATGAGGAAGGGGTGATATATGGGACCTATGCTTAAAAATATAGTAAAACAGAAGCTGGCAATCTCTTCAGGGTGCAAAATACATTCCTGTAAGGTGATCATAGAAAGTTTCCAATTTTTAATTACTCAATATTTACTATTATGCTAGCTATTTCCATGGGACACATGTAAATTGGCAGCATTTATAAGGTTACTTCAAGCTTTTTGCAGCATCCTAGAAAGAGATAAGGGTAAGAGTTTGAATAATGGGATATGTGTAAGGAGGTAAAAATGAAAAGAAACTTCCAGAAAGTTTTTTATGTGTAACCAACTCTAAAAGCTTTAGAGGTGAGTAGACTATATTGCCCAGTGATCCCACTTCACACAACATTATATTTTCCCCGGAACAACAGAGGAGAGATACAAACACAAGTGCTGCCAGAAATATTTATGTTGATTGTCTTGTAGTGCCTCCATGCACTTTCACACTCTTCCCTCTCAATTTCCCTACTTTGTTCTAGATTTTTGGTCTCCTCTCAGTTATCTATCCCTAATGTATCATCTCTGCAACCTTACCCATCCTCTTCTTTCTTTATTTTGTCAGTTATTTGAAAAGAGCTCATTAACTGTGCTTTGTATTTCAGAGGCCTCCAGAAAAACAGTAAAGCATTTGTAAATAACCCTTGTGTTACCAGATAATAGACGCAATTATGGGGGCCAGGCGGATACCATCCTCCCCAGCCTGTGTGAGAGGCAGTAAAGTGGTACTTCCCCAAAGATGGACCACAGAAGATGGCAGCATACTTGTTCACAGCACCAGCAACATGCAGACAAACAGCTCCACTGATGATGCATGGAAGGCAGGAATTCCCCACTCCCCCCTGGCTCCTGTTGAGCCTTTGCAGCTTGATGAACCGTAAATGCTATGGCCTCCAAAACCTAAGAGTAGTCCATAGTATGTTTTTGCTTGACAAAGATGTAACTCTGCTCCAGTCCTGCTTCAATTAACTAGCAGAAACTGAAGCAGGAGCAAAAACAAAGAAGTCAGTTTATGGCAGTTTCATTTCTCTTTTAAACTTACTTCCTTGCTCTTCTTATTTGCCCAGAAAAAGAACAGGATGCATGCTAAACCACAAGAACATTTGACCACGAAATAAAATAAGTTATACTTAGCTAATGCCAGGCTAATGATGAACATGAGCAAAGTATTTGTGATTGGCTGATAAAAATAAGATTGCATTGATGTTAATGTTGCATTAACCTTATAAAATAGCTGATTTGGGGAAGTTAGAGTTTTTGAGTGATGAGTGCTTACACTCTCACTTGAAATCAAATTTCATGCTAGGAGGTACTTGCTGAACTTAGTATTCTGTTTAATTTTTTAAAATTGAAGTCCTTCAATAAAGGATCTTAAGTAAAAGATCCTCTCAGGGATAAAAGGATAAAAGAAAAACTCAGGAGGAGAAAATGCTGGGTGGAGTAAATAGACGCACTTTTAGGGCAGAGGGCCATCGCCAGCAGAGCCTCACAGAGCTGCATATGCCTAAGGGATATGGAACAGGAATGAAGAAGTAAGGTGACAATGTCTGATGATGATATTAAGCCAGTCAGAGAGCTGATAGCAGCACTGCAAAAATCAACAACTGGGTGTTGAAATGGCAGATGAAATTCAACAAAGAGCTACAGAAATGTGGGGGAAAGTGAAATAGTAATAAAACAGTTATTACTATTGAGCAACAAGATCTTGGGATTCTAACAGGTCTATAAAAACATAATTTTAATGACCATTAGTAGCCAAAAATAAGTTGAATATTAGGACATATTAGAAAAGGAATAGAGAACAAAAGGAGAAAACATCACTGCACCACATTATAACTCTAAGAGTGTATAACATTTTAATTACTGTGTATTGTTCTGGCCCTCCACTATTTTAAAAAGGATATAGGATCAACAAATGCTCAAAGAAACAGAACAACAATAATTTCTGGTTTGGAATGGTTTCCACGAGAGGTGTGCTAAGTAGATTAGGACTCTTCAGAAAAGACACAACTAGAGAAAGATGTTGCAGAGGTGTATAATATTCTGAGTTGCTGGGAGTAGTAGCAGAGCAACAGGGAACTCTGAATCTGCCACCTTACCCACACTATAGAAAAGATTATCTGTACAAGCTCTTCAGTTCACGTTGGAGATGGTTCACAAGTGCCAATGAGCAAAATATCCAGCAGGAGGCAGAGGACTGTAACCCTTCACACTTGTCATCACTGAATCCGTTGAAATAATAATAATGATAACAATAATAATAACAACAACAACTTAAAGGGGACTTTGGCAGTTAACAAGATGTGAAAACTAAACAATTTTGCTTTGTTTATTTCAAATTCTAAGAGTGTGAGTCTTCCCTCAAGATACATATACAGAAATACATGTATGCATCTTTCACATAAATATTAAAGAATATTAACACACCTAAGTGTTCAGAATTTAGATGTTCTTCCAGTATCTTAACTGAAATATTTACTTTTATTCCCTATAAAAAACCCCCGTTGCTTTGCTTGGAGTAAAAAAGGTTAGCTATTCGACACATAAACCAATGTTACCCCATTTGTGAAATTAGTCATTGTAGATGTAAAAGAATTGTTCCTGCTCAATGCAAAATCTGTTGTTCAGTGCTTTTCTCTACTCTGCTCCCTACTTTTCTGTGTTTTACCTCTATCCGGCACTTGTGAGGCCACACCTAGAGTACTCTGTCCAGTTTTGGGCTCCCCGGTACAAAAGAGACATGGGCATACTGGAGAGAGTGCAGGGAAGTGCCACCAAGACGGTAGAGGGACTGGAGCATCTCTCCTATGAGGAAGGCTGAGAGAGCTGGGACTGATCATCCTAAAGAAAAGAAATGCCTGAAGGGAGGATGCAAAGAGGACAGAGCCAGGCTTTTGTCACTGGTGTTCAGTGACAGGACCAGAGGTAATGGGCACAAACTGAAACACAGGAGGATCTGTCTGAACACAAGGAAATGCTTTTTCAGTGCCTGACCGAGCACTGGCACAGGTTTCCCAGGGAGACTGTGGAGTGTCCATCCTTGGAGGTATTTAAAATCCGTCTGTATGCGGCCCTGGGCAGCCAGCACTAGGTGACCTTCAGAGGTCCCTTCCAACCTCAACCATTATACAATTCTGTGATTCTGTTTTTGCTTCTGTCTTGTTTCCTAGCAAACAAAGAGGAATTAAAGACCAAAAGTCTTTTCTATATATATATTTTTTTATATATATACACACACACACATTTTTATTATGACCATGCAAAATGTTTCTTGGTTCCCACATTATAAACAAGAAGGATAGTTCTGTCAAATGGGACAACACTCCTGATATTGATCCAACAGATTATTAGATTTGCAAGACAGCTGCCTGTAACTAAATACCTATTTAATGATTATTCTCATGCCAATCTGAGCAATAATAACTACTATGTCAGTGTAAGATCGTAAAGATAGAGGTTTGTGTAAATTCTTTCTTTCCTAATAATTTTCTGAGAAATTACCTTTCTAGCTAAGAAGACAGCATGAATTATTGATATTGGTTTTTATAATCTTTTCCTTAATATTTAGTCCCCTGTTATGAATTAATCTGAATTATTAATTGAGACATTAAAATACATATACACGCTATAACAAGTCAGCTGTAGGACCAGGTTTTTTAATGCAAGCTCAGAAAGCAGTCCTTTCAAGAACTAGTACAGAAAGTGTCCTGGAAGAATTACTCTTTGGAATAGAAATGGCAGACTAATTTATCTGTTCACAAAACATTTTCTTTCCTGCCTCAGCATGAAATAAATGTATTCAATAATAGATCTAAAGGATTTTGCTCAAATATTCTCAGGAAGGAGGAAACAATGTCTTTGGGCTACAGCGGTGAAATAGACAAAATAACATGACCTGTGATGAGCGGTATCCAGAAATATTATTCCTTGGATGTTTGAAATTTATTCCCATGCAGCAGATGACTTGTTCAGAATCTGCCTAAATTCTGCTCAGAGGTTCATGCTGCACACAGATCTTTTGAGAGCTCTTTACGCACAGAAAACTCATGGCTACCGGCTACTTGTGTTACTTGACAAAGCAACATTCCTCTCAGAACTTTCTGTCAGTTTGAGAGGCTGAATTTGGGATACTGTCTGTAGCTAACCGATGCAAGTAGGGGCAGAGAATTAAACATTAAGACAGTGTGTTAATCTAGATCAAGAAACCCCAGAAATAGTATAACCGTACTGCAACATTGTACATATTCGCATTTTAATTTCCTTTAAGCCTACACACTTCGGCATAACAAGCCTAATAGCTATTAAAAGAGAACAGAAAATTCTCCAAACATGTGAAAGCATTTGTAGGAAAGTCATTATTGTTACCATTACTTTTGCTGAAACTCTACTGGGACCACAGTCTTTTTATTTTTTTATTAGCTCTTTACAAATAGAATGTTAATTCCAGCATATGCACTAATCAATACTTTCTCCTTCAGTACCCTGAGAAAATAAGGGATTCAGATGATATCTCCTTAAATGTCTTAAGAGAATGCCTATGGCATCTCATATGCCTTAAATGCTAATCTGAAGAAAAAAAAACACAACCAAACAACAACAGAAACACAAAGCTAAGCACATCCTCCCACTCTATCCCCAAACATTCACATGGCTTCACTGCACAGTCAGTGACTTTCCATTCAAATATCTTCTGGAACAAAACTTACTAACACTTAAGGTCAGCTCTAAAGCTACCATAAAACTCAACAATCCACCTTTTTCAAAACATGCAAAACATTTTCAGCAGTTGAAGACTAACAAAGACAGTTGTTTTGTTCTGTGCATTAGAAGCCTGATACAAAACTATTCACTAACTTCAGGGGAACTTAGATCAACTTTTTTCGTTCATTAAGGTTGCTCTTTTCTTTCATTAAGCTTGGACCAAAGATTTGTCCTCTGCTCAGAAGAGAAAAATATCTTATTGGTTTATGGTATGATACTGTACAATTACATTGTCTCTGTTTATTTTTTAGATGGTTGCATTTATATAATAGTTGATAAAACGTTTCCAGAAGAGTCTGGCCACAAATAAGCATTTAAGCAAAGTGATCAGATTCTCAAAAACTGCTTTTTAACAAGAGTTTCCAAGCACTGTAAACTAAGGAAAAAGTGTTCTGATTGGCTTTTTTTCATATGGCAAGCAAGAAAATTGTAATTCTAACAAAATATTCAGGTCAAGATTTGCCTTTCTCACTATTATGAAGAGTTTTTCTTAGTCTGTAACAGCATCTGAGGAGCCATGAGCAACACAGCTTTGAAAATATAGTACCAAACGAAGTAGAGACATGGATATGGGACTGCAGCTTCAAAGTAGAAAGCTCACTACAAAAAAAAAAAAAAAAATCTGCCCCATTGTCATTCTTTTCCTTACATAATAGCTCTGTATTACCCACATTACAGAATATCAGTTTCAGATCCCTCTCAGATGATCTGTATTCACAGTTTTGAGGTGTCAGAAATGGGGTAAGACCATTCTGAATGAATCACCTTGATGCTGAAATATCAGGGGGTGATAAGACAGCTTGGAGAGCAAGCTAAGACGTATTTCAAAGAAAGCAAGGCATGACAGCAAGTATCTGCAACCATCCCTGTTGAACATTTGAAATATAATTTAACAAGAGAAAATTGGCTTTCCCAGCACAGATTGAAATAAGCAGATGAACAATGACTTTACTTCCCACAAGACTTCAATTACTCAAACTTAAACAAAAACAAATTCACAAATGCAACTGAAAGAATAAGAGTCATAGTTCTAGTGCTGAATCAACTTAACAAATGTAATGGTGTAACACCAATAGAGTAGCTGTTGTTCTAATAGCTATATTAAACCTCTGAGCATAATTAAAATGACTTTGATATTTCCATAAGGCAGAGTAAACTCAGACTGAGCACTGTGCTTAAACCATTAACAGTATTGTTGCCTTCTTGATGATTAGTTTGTGTTTACAGTAATTTACTATATTTTACACTAGAAAAGGAGAAATTATGCATTAGGGAAGGAACATTCCTTCTTATTTGTCCCTTTTTGGAAATGGAGAAGTTTATCTGGCCCTTAGCATAGTTTTCAAATTTTGTTGCTCTCCAAACTGGTTAAAGTTGCAAATCATCATCTCAGCATTGGGTGGCCTAAATTCTGTTCTAGAACATATACATACAATCCTCAACTTAGTCAACTTCCAGGGCTACTCTATATGTATACAGAGGGAGAATTTAGTCCTCTTCTTTACTTTTTTCTGTCTCTTCATAAGGACATTAATTTGTCCAAGAAAATAAAACAAAAGTAAATAGATTCACATAAACAAATTAGTAATCTTGTGGCTTTCTTGGTCAGACCTAAGGTAAGGCCCATATGTTTTAAGCAATGCCCCTATAAAACATAACTTCTCCCAAGCATTTTTGAAGGCTACTTATCTCTCCGTCAGAATCCCACAAGTGAATGTGGTATGCATTATGCAAAGCATTAGCTGGGCACCTGACATGGGGGTGGTCTCAATCTGGAGTCTCATTTCCCAGACTAGCATAGGATGCAAGTGTCACAGGGGCAATGTGTTGAGCTCCCAGGAAAGCTGAAAGAAAGAGGGGACGTGTGCCCTCAATGACGCCTGCACGCAGAGAAGAAGTTGGAACTATGGTTAGAAGGATGGCATGAGACAAAGCCTCAAAAACGAAAGGATGTAAAGAGATGAATGACACAGGCAGCGAAGGATTTGGCAGGGTTCCAGCAAGGATTCAGGATATCTCAAAGGAGAGGGAAAGGGTGAAGAACTAGAGGGGGAAAAAAAGCAAGAGTCTGATTTATACCAACAAAAATAGGAAATTCAGCTAAAAGGCTGACAATCTGTTATCTGCTTATCACTCTGCATAGATATTTCAGTGGTATCGGGCAGTACAGAGTGTCAAATTCTGTTCATGCTGTTACACCCACACATAGCTCAGCAGGTTAAGACTGGCGTGTTCTAGCTTAATTGTGCCTGAGTCAGTCCAAGCACGTACTTTTGTAAGGTACTTTTCTCTTTACAGTTTTCTTTTCTTATTTTTATTAGCAAGATCAAAAAGGGCACATATAAGAGAAGACAAAAACACAAACCTTGTAAGATTTTATCAGGTCCAAATTAAACTGTTAGTGTGTTCCCATCAACAGACTATTCAACGGCACTTGAATGCCAAGCTCTTACCAGGGTTTTACACTCTTACAACGTGCTGACTTCTTCTGACGGAATTTGTCACTCAGTGTTTAATACCACAAGAGTAGCATCCACTGTACTTACTCATTTTGCCAAATAACAGTTGTTCTCAGGAGCCATTAGTGGAGCACAGCATGGCTTTTCACATGACAAATACCACTGATGGAATGCTAGCCTGCATTTCGCATATAACAATACAGCTCTGTTACTGCGGCATAGTTACATACTGTGTCTAATAACAGGCTCACGTTTATGTCCACACTTCGAGTGAGTAGCCACCAAGTTCAGAAAGAAGACAATGTTCAGCAGCAAAATATAAAGGTGTTAATTCTGCAGGTTCAAAGTGTACCTGTAAATGGAAAGTGGGAAGAGAGAGTGAGAAGGAGGAGGTATGAACTCTTTACATCTATCCTGGAATTTAAATGCCCTCACTCCTTTTTTTCCCCCCCTATGACTATCATCAAGGAAAAAAAAAATATGCATGTTCTGTATCTCTTCTACTTTCTTCCAGAAGTTTTGAGAGAGAATAAAAAAGGAGAAAAAAATAATCACATCTGAGGCCTTCTTGAACAGAGAAAAAAAGAAACTCTCTTTCTTCACATTGTAAATTCAGTTGTACCTGGTAAGCAAGAAATAATGAAAACCTTTGTTTTATTTCAGGTAGCCAGTTCTACCTGTTCTCCTTTTGACAACAAACAACAGAGAAAAGGATGTGTCCAGGAAAAGAAAAAAGCATGTTACACAGCCCCATTACAGGAAGACACTATGCATAGTTTATTTGACAAATTACGCTGCATTAAAAGGAGAAATGTCTTTTGCAAGGCCAGGGATAGGCTCAGGCTGCTGATATATGCCTTTGAGATACACTAATGACAGTAGGAGCAGCTCAGTTTGCAAGAACCTCTATTAGAGGGATAGTAGTTCAAATAAAAGAGCACTATCTGAATCCTTCTCAGCAGCGGGGTGCTTGGAGCTGCCCTCACTGGTAAGTGTCTGACTGGATCACAAGGATGTTACAGTACTGTCAAAGTAAAGCTGAAAAATCTTTATACTCCTAAATACCTTTTTAACCTCTCCATAGTTTCAGCTGAGGAGCTGCATGCTAGTCTGACAGTCAATTCACCAGCAAATATTTCTCATACATACTCCCCCTTTCAGAAAATTAATTTTTACAACAGAAAATATTCTGTTTCGCTCAGAAGTAGTTCTACACATTTTACAAGTTTCACAACAGAAAAACAAGTAAGCTTTCCCTTATACGAATATAACTGAGAGAAATATTCTCAAGGGCTAATTTTAACCTAGTCAGTCAAATTTCCCTGAACTGCCTTTATAGTTAATGGATAGTAAAACACTTCTCTAGAGAGCTAATTCAGCAGTCTCCTGGCCCCAGAGAGTATGTCTGTGTTGTCTCTGGGAAGAACCTGGAGACACTAGATGATGTTAGCCTTTCAGGGTAGCCCTCTCAACACAACACCTGAAAGGGTTTGTGGTCGTTTGAGCAAGATCATGGGAACAACAGAAACACAAATGAAATTTCCTCAAATATATACTGTATATAGCAAAATAATGGGATATTAGCTACTTACAACAACAAAGCAGAATGAGGAGGGAAAATATGTCTACTTAGGTTAGACTCCTATTTTCAGAAGGTTGAGCATTTTTTAATTTACTAAACAATCCAAACACAAACCAGGCAGAATCTGTGGGACAACTTCTTCAGGATTTCAAAATAGCTTTGTGTTAATTGAAACCAGCTGCTGTATGAAAGGAACAATCCCATGTAACAGAATAATTTGATACATGGATGGGAAAAGAACAATAGTGCCTGAGATGTTTTGAAAACAGCATGCTGAAAATGTTTTTCTTGAAGTCCTAGAATGAAAAGTAGGAAGTGTAAAATTTGAGAAAACCAGACACAGAGAAGATCCAGAAGACCTTCCAGTGTGATCTCTGTTATCCTGAGAAGCAGAATGAAGTCCCAGTAGCATTAGAATTTTCTGAAGAAGATATTCACATGAAAGCACTTGCACAGTGACTGGGCAACTGGCGTAACTGAGCACAAACGGATCTCCATAGAGAATTATTGTGTTTGCCTCTGATTCACCAACAATGAATCAAGTCTTCCCTGCAAAGTTTATTTTGAAGTGTTGACCTGTGTCTCTTTCCCTCTGCTATCTTTCAGGGAACTACAAGCCGATGGTGTAACATCCTTTCCCTAAACATAGGGAAGTATCTTTTACCTCAGCGCTGCCCTCCACCTTCCACCAGAGGAAGGGGAATCTTTCAGCACGTGCTCAGTTCATGGCCTCTTGCAGGTGTTCATGGCCTGGCATATGTAGAGGACAAATCTCATTCCCAAAGCTTAACTTACATGGGAGAAAGTAACATGGATACCAAGGAGAGAGGAAGATGACAGTTATTCAGTAAACAATTGTTCAGAGGCTACGACACCACTGCAGACTATTGCATGGCCGACATCCACTTTAATTTCTGGTCCGTGAATTCACAGTTTGTGAACAGATTGATCAGTTACTGTTTGTTAATATACCTAATCCATGCATGTTCCCAGTTTCTATGCTTCGTGAAGCCGGGTACTATGGTCTACAGGAAAACAGAATTACTTTGCATGAATGCTCTAATCTCCAGTTCCGAAGCGTAACAGGACGACAGCAATTTTACCTTGTTGTAGGCATCGGTTACTGGATCAGAAATTTATTTCACCTGAAGTAAATACAAAATGTGATCTCTAAAGGCTTGATCTTTGTTGAACAGAAGATTTTTAAAAATCAAGCGGTAACTTCTTTCCACACAGTTAAAATAACAAGCATATTAAGTTAATTTCTGTTTAAGAATGTATTCTGGGATCAAATTTATATTACCCCTTTTTGATAATGACAGAGATCTATTTACAGGCAAATGTCAGTAAGAGGAAGAAGAATTTCAAGATGTTTAAAAACCTATTCAAGAAGTTTTCACTGAGAAGTGCAAGGAACCATAAACAAGAGGGGCTGTTGCTGGATGCCATTATAGGATCTGAAAATATTATTCCTTAGAAAACATGACCATGATATGATTATTTTTCTGTGGATTGGATACAGTGTTTGGCACTATATCATTTCCAAAGATGTAGTTAACTTTCTTGAATTTTATAATAATGATGTATGACACAGTGTCCTCTGGGATTAATCACAAATATTTTTAAAAGATGAGGTTTCGTTATATCTTTGTTCTTTGTATCTTGGCTTTTGTTAGCGCATTTTAATTAGGATCTGGTATCTGCAATAAACAGTAAACATAAAGAGCTTTGCAAAAATGTATTAGACTGTTTGTTTTCACACTCTAATGCATATTTGCACAATTTTACCATGAAAAAAGGAAAACATGCTAAGCTCTTGGGCTCTATCCCAAATGTCCTGGAATAGAATCTGGAAATTACTAAGAATGAAACCAAACCACATCATATTTCAGCAATTAACCTAAGAAAAGAGGGCACACTCTCTATGTGAAAGATAGTTTTGTGGGAGGCATTTGTGAAGGAAAGAAGCTTCTAGAAGAGCTATGCAAGCAACTATTTAGAATTTGATTTAATTTTCTTTGGCCAGGTAAAAGCTTGATAAAAGCACTGAGGTTATAAACTTTTTTTCTTTCACAACACTGGAGAAAATATTTATCATTTATTCCTCATTGCTGAAGCAAAATGTGTCTAAAAGAAAATGAGAATAAAAATACATCCTGAAATTCAGAACAGTGCCATTTATTTTACCAGTTACACAGATGCCAAAAATACAGAAGTACAACTTTGGGTATGTGCAGGAATGAGTGAATTTATAGTGGATGAAAAAAAACAGATGCTGACAACAAACAGCCTTGGATGCAGGGGACTGGATAAACGGACTTCATTATAATCACATGTATACTGATTTGAAGAAAGTTCTGGGGATTAATATTGCTTTTGTAATACACTATAACATCATATTAAAAAAAAAAAAAACCAAAACAAAAACAAAAAAACAAACCACCAAATACTCTGAACTGAAAATGCCATTTGCCAAAGACAGATGTACTTTCATTTCAAAGTATTCCTATCAAACTCTATCAGAAAACTTGAAAGGTTTAAAATGTGGCTCTTGTGAACAATTGGTATTGATATGACACCTTGATAGTATTTGAACGTGACACAGAAGTCATAAAAGTATATAAGCAATTGTAAGGTGTAAAGTGATTTTTTCCCACCAAAGCTAGGCTTTAATGTGTTTCAAAATAAAACACAAGATTAAGTAATTTATTTTGTCATATGATTTATTTATGGGCTGAAACACTGTAAACAACAGATAAAAGATACAGACTCAGATGTCAAAGTAAAAGATGAAAATCATTACATTTTATTAGCAGAAGATATATAAAAATGCCAAAATGAACTGTAAAGAGAGGGAAAGTGTTATGCTCAGAGGTCCTGCAGCAGAGTTGCATTTGTTTTTCCCACCTCCCCTAAAGGGGAATAATAGCTCTGAATTTAATTAAAAATCTATTTTTTAAGATTAAAGTCATGAAAAAGTTAAAAGACTGGATCACAAAGAAGAGTAACTGTGAGGATCTCAGGGAATATGAACTGATGAACTCCCTTACATTTTATTTCCTCTCAACTATTTGTGGGAGGATCACTAGCATTGCATAGGAATTGTTAGTCCTGGATAAAAGCAAGGATTTTATAAACCAATAAATTTTTCATTAGTTTTACATAAATTTTAGTAGCAATAGTTTAATTCCAGTCAAATTATTTCAATCAGATGAGTTGCTGCTGAATGCAACATTATACATTATATTAACTGGGGCATTTAGAAACCTGGTTCCTAACTGTGCTGCAATGCTTGAGGCAATTGTTTGCCATACATTTTTTCTTAACATGTAAAATAAAAATAAAATAGAAGAGATAATGAGAATGAAGCTAAAAAGGAATTTCAAAAACTTTTAACCACTGAGAGAATCGGAAAACCCAAACTAACTATTTAGACAGTTGTGAGGTTTTTTAGTATATTTATATGCCCCAAGTTTTCCTGGTCCTCTTAGAAACAAGTCAAAAGTGTTACGAAGTAATTTCTTATGCTTCAAATTCATCTGCCCTTTTTCTCAGGCCGCATACTGACACTCCAAGAAAAAACTGGAAGAAATAATCACGTTGCATTTGATCCTGACAATTTCTGAACCTGGACTTGGTGAAGGCAAAGTGAAACATCCCTGCAAGTATGTTCACAGCACACATGAACATCTCAGACAAGCTTGGGTGGGAAAAGAGAATTTCTCAGATCATTCAGAACCATTTAAGGCTAAGACCAACCTCTTCTTCATCTAAATATCTGGGAACAGATCATAGGACTGAGCATAGCGTGGTCTCATGCAAATCAAACAGCATCTAGTCATATTTAAGCTAACGGTTTTCAGGGCAGCTTCATCTAAAGTATATTCTGAAAGTGCAATTCAAAGGTGACAAAAGTTTGGGAAACCATGGCTGGAAGCATTTATGAAAGAACCACTACCACGTTTCTTTCTTGCAAAGTGCAGTTGATTGTAAGCACCCACTGCTCCTTGGCCATCCACACTACTTAGCCAGCATGAGAGAGGTGAGGATGAGGTCATGAGAAAAGAATCGGTATTAATCTTCAAAGAATAGTTTCATTTCAGGGGGTGAATTCCATATTTATAGGTCAATGCTGAATGTCTCTAACCAGAATTATATACTCTTATTATAATTTTGATAATACTCATACATTAACCTTCTCCTGTTTCCCATTTTGCCTCAGTCAAAATCACAGAATGGTACCCAAAGGCCTGTACATAGAGCTCTCCAGTGCCAAATAAACCAAGCATATCTTTTTATGCTGTATGGTTTATAATTTTCTTGATCCCGACTTCAATAGAAATGCTGTGTGTGGAAGGATGACAAGATTGGGCCCTCAGGCAAGAGCTCTGTAGAATAATGTGTAGGAATGTTATTGTTGGAATTTTAAGAAACAACATCTCCTAATTGGGCCAAACCCAGGCCATCTCCTTCATGCAAGTAATCAATCAAATTACTCATATGAGTAAAGAGAAAACTATGAATCTATTACAGTCTACTTGAAAAGAGCAGTATCTCTTGCGCAGTCTTTCTCTGTTATCTACATACAGTTGTACTAATGCCATCTAGTTGGCAGGGGGGATGGTTTCCTACCTCATGGATTTCATGATACAGATAAATGGATTGGTCTGATCCCCCATTTCTAGTGGATATTTTGCCCAGTTTAAAAATGGGCAGAAACTTTGCTACCTGTGTTCCAGAGAGGTTAGGCAAAAGTATGGTTCCATACTGCCAAACGTGGCAACTTGTAACACTTGCTACCTGATGCTTAGCACACATCACACTAACTATTGCTCATTTTCATGAGTAATAAAACTATTATTCATTAAATTTGAATTTATGTACCTACTCTGAGAATTTCAACTTTTCCCCTTCAACACTACAACTACTACTAACGACGATTCTCACAGAAACATTTTTAGCAGACTATTTGAAGACCTTATTAAAGGTCAGAGTAACTCAGTGCATTTTTTATGCAATTATGCAACATGTTTTGGACACAAAAGGAACACTGTTACCTCTCCTTGTACATGAAGTACCTTTTATTGATAACTTTATAAAATGTAGTGTCTTCTACTAGCAAACTTAATGGAGTGAGTGGGGAAGGAGACAGAAGGATAAAAATAACAATGAGAACACAAAGCTGTAATAAATTCTTAATCTTTATTGCTTGATGTACCCTGAGAAGCTTGGAAGTGCAAGTCTTTTCCCTATGAATTTTGTCCTCTGTTTGCCAAACATTTTAATTTGTTGTTTTTCTAGCACTGAAGAAGCCAGCATGGTTTTGCCTTTTCCTTGCATTTCTGTCGGTGTGTTAAATTCATACTATTATATTTGTAAAGGTGTCAGCAGCAATGTGCACAGCTCTGGAAACACAGTTGCATACTAGAAAATTGCCATGTGGTCCACCTATTGCTTTTCCTTTGTATAAAAGGCATGTTGCTTGTTAATTACACACCACAGTACATAGAACAGAGGGAAGTCAGGCAGGCAATGAACACACTGAGCCATATCGTCTCCCATAGTGTAAAAAGAAAGAGAATGAAAAGATGCACCAAAAATCTCTTCTCAAACAGAGCAGCACAAAAAGCACCCGATATCCCCATCACCCCTAGGTCTGTTCTGTGAACAGAAATCACTTGGTGTTGCAGTGGGCGAGGAAGTTTCCGTAATGAGAAAGCAGCATTTTCCTCCATGCAGTAAAAACACCTGAACTTATATCTTCTGGATGTCTAATATACAATTTGTGAAGGGACAAATTCTGTTCACTAGACTTACTCTTTTACAAAGCTGCATCTCTAAGTGGGGAAAGCTCTTGATAGCAACTCAGGAAGCCAAAACAGGCAGACTGTGGCTCAGCACTGTAGGTCACCCAGTTACCCCCTGTGACCACTTGACCACAACATGGCAAACAGGTACAGAATAAGGAATTTGTTATGCTAAGCAAACAAGTCAGCAGATACTATTCAAACATGGTCAACACAACAAGTGAAAAAAAGTCATATTAATGGTTAAATGGGTAGAGATGCTCCCTGCAGAGGTAAGGCTCATGGGCAGCTGGTGTAAACATTGACTGTAGTGGCCTTCAACAAGCATGGGAGATCTGCACCAGCAAATTAGCTTTCCTCCCCTCTCTCCACTCATTGAACTCCAAGGCATTCCAATGGATATTATGATTTTTTAGGTGTCATTCTACCTCTCATGCAGTTTAATCTCAAGTTTTAAACAAATTGCAGAGGGAAACATTTTGAGTATAAAAAAGTAAAATGCAGACTTGCTGTACAAGCCACAAAACCACCAAAAGATTTTTTAATATGGCCATCGGAGACAATAGCTAAGAAAAAGAAAGCATATACATAAGAGACGTATTACCGATTATGAGAACAATAAATCACAGACACAGTGCACCAGCACTTAACAGCTGAAGACAGAATATGGAGTAGCACCTAGCCACAAAGATACAAGCTCAAATAAATGTACTTTTAAGTACGGAACAATCTACTCTATATATGTTCTCCTTATTAAAGTGTAGTCACCCTATACTTCTATCACAAATGGATGTGTTTTCAGGTGCAGTAATGACAGTGAACATTTTACTGCCACCTCTGTCACTTTCATCTTTATTTTTTACACACATTATTACTTTACATTGATTCCAGACAAAAGAGAAAATAAAAGGGCCATATGGCTTTAAAAACTTCTTTACAAGAGACTGTATTTAGCTTTCTTCACACAGGGCCAGATTCCACCAAAGTCAGTAAGATGCTTTCATTCCTTTAACATGACTTTGTCCAAAACAAACAGGCATGTAGGAACCTGCACATATTGCCATTCAACCGACCCAGGCACCTAATAGCAATTTCATGGCAATCTTCTTTATCTTGTATTTTTGTACTCCATCTTATTTTGACTCTTTCCAACCTAAAGTGTTCCTGTTCTACAAGCTGAGCTCTTAGTCAGCGTGTAATAATACGGCTGAATAATACAACTGCAGAAGCTGATAGCAGTTTATTAATTTGTGCAGAGTTTAGCTTCCTTTAACTCATGACTATGTGGGTGTATTTTCTAAATTCCTATATGCATTTATAGTCTCGATGAAGACTCCTGAGAGAGGAGCCTTAAATACTGTGCAAAGCACAAAAGGGCTAGAAGCCTTACCAGATGCCAAAGCAGCCCTACAGCTAGCACACCCATAAAGGCTCCCTTCCTTCTCTGTCAACAATGGCTGCTGGAAAGGAGAGGATGCCACTAACAGGAAACACCAATTTTGCAACAGGCCATACAACTGAAGATGACAGTTGTAAATTACTATGAATACTTAAGCAAATGAATTTTTCTGTATAGATTTATACCAGTTTAGGATTTATCCCAGAAATTTTAAAACAGTCCCCCAGCTCTCTATGGAAAAATACCTCTGTCATATTGTTGTAACTGTTGTCTTCCAGACAAAAAGACAGTTGAGAGGCAGTAAACACCACACACAAACAAATAATCCAAAGGACAAAAAAAGAGCTTGAAACATATTGGGAAAGCTTCCTTTTCAGTTGCTCTGAGAAACATCCATTCAATCAAACCAATGACAGTGAAAGAAGTGGTATTTTTTTTCAAATTAACATTTAAGGTAAGTCATTTTGTCAGAATGATAGCCTTTTAACTGATGTTTACTTTTCCACCAGATTACACAGGACAGGCTGATTAAAATAAACACTTAGTTTTCCTTTAAATATGAAACTTAAATCAGAATGACCAAGTCCTATATTACTAAGCAGCCTTTGAAATGAAAAACGCCTTACTCCTAAGAGTGGTTATATTTTTATCACAGGCAGCTTCTTTGTCCACGTTCATCTCACACTACTTTGATATTTGTAATAATCTGAATATTTATTACAAACCTAATTGTGGCATCAAAAGAATAAGAGAACAAAGTGACTATACTAATAATTCAGACAGCAAAACTGCTTGGTAAAAATACCAGATGAATGACAAATTTAATAGAGTTTACATTTTGCCTTACCTAAATTTCAAGAAGGAGCTGTATACAGAGGAAAAAGCATCTTACTCATCTACAAGTGATTGTAAGTGGCACTCATTTCATAAATCTATTTCATACAACAATGGGGTGGATTCCCATTTCATCTCTTTAAAATATATAAACCAGCAAGTACAGAATTATTTTTAAAAGCAAAGAGTAAATTTCAGTAATAATGTCCTTCATTTGGAGATACAGTGAAGAACTCTGACTACCTGAGGAGCTTGCTGTCATTGTGAGACTAGGTTCTATGACTACCGTGTACACTCAGAAAGAGTTTACTTCCGGAGGAGCTCTGCTTCTTGCATTACAATATAAAAAAGGTGACAGAATATTCCCATCAGTTTGTCCTAGGCAAATGTAATAGAAAATCAGCATGAAAAATTACTTAAATTCAGCTGAAAGTTGAATTGAAGGTGGATATTCTGTAGCTAAAAAAATAAAGAAAATAAATTACTGTAAGACTCAAATTTGCAAACATCAAGACAAGCAGCTTTACTTTCTGAACCTGTGAGTAGCTCTACTGACTGCAATGAAGTAAGTTCAGACTCCTTTTCTGTGGAAAATCAGTCTTATATGAGACAAGGCATTTTTTGCAGAGATGAAAATCTGTTTGCTAGTAAATTGAGAATTAAAGTGCATGGATTCCTTTTATCTGATCATATACCAGTGAAATAATAGAGATAATTTGAAGAGAGGAGAATAAAAATGGTTTACATTGGAGATTCAATACTCTATTACTTAAGGATAAAGAATTTCTAATAGCCATTAAAACGAAAATCAAGGAATATATAAATTTTAATTTGGTCTCTGCTTCATATCATAGTGTACTGAAGGCTTTCAAAGTGACTTTTAGAAGCTGGATTTTAGGTGTATGTCATGAAATTAGGAAATGCCAAAGGCAAGAAAAATTGGAGCTATTAGCAAAGCTAACAATAAAAAATTAGAACATCAAAAATCCCATAGTAAAAAGCTTATGTAGAATTGCTACAGATTAAGGCACTATTGAATAATATTGCTGTTAAAGAAGCCAATTATTTTTATAGAGCAAATAAATTTTTCTATGATAATTCATATAAAACTGGTAAATGGTTAACTGCCTTAATAAAAGGGGAAGAGAAATTTCAACATAACAGCAATTTATACAAAACAAGGGCTGATAATGAACAAGAAGAATTAGGTACATGGTATCTCCAGGGCACATTATGAGACTACATAAATCTGAAACTTCTGAAGATTATATCCAAATTTTTGAACGAAAATTAAAAACTTAAGTCTTATCCATCTTTTCCTTAACATTGGAATAAATAGGCTGGCTATGGTCCAAAAGACTCTGGGAACAGTCAGCCCTCAGTGACACCAGGCAAAGATGGCTGTCCATCAGATTTTTTAATGTCGTATTTAAAGCACTTGGCCCCTTCAAGCCACAGACCTTAACATTTTCTTTTGAACGGAGCTAAATAGTCCCTATTACATTACTGAAATCATTCATATTTTGAAACAGAATAAAAGGTCTTTGTGATAGTTCAGCTGTCAGCCTTTTTTTCTCATTTGTCACAATACCGAAATGTTTAGTCAGCAGCAAAAATAAGGTAGCAAGAAAATATTCATTGAGAACAGACAAGTTCCGTAAAAAGAGACTCCTATCATAGAACGTGCACAAGGTATTTAACATTACTACTGCCTGTGCTCAAAATATTTTCTTCTCCCATAAATGGTAGATGCAGTAGCCACTGAAAGACTCTATGAGCAGCATGATTGGCAAGGCTGTATAGATTTTTTTGAAATACTATCTTAAAAAGGCAGCTTTTCAGACCAAAAGGTCTCATTAAATTAAGTCTTCAAACTCAACCTTTTTTTCAAAGAAATATTTATTAGATGGCATACCCTCCTCAGAGCTCTCCCAAAGAATCTATTGTTATTCATGAGTAAAACCATCTCTGGCTGAACTTAGTAGCCCAACCTACAGTGATCTCAGTAAGCGAAGATTCAGTTTTATTCATGTCATCTTTGCCTGGTATCACAGGCAAGGACTGTTAGTCCAACAAAGACTAACTGCATTTGTTTATTTTCATATTGTTCTCACTTATTCTGTTTTCCTAGAAAAAAACAGAGTTGGTGAAGAAGTTGTTCTTCCATTTAGCATTTGCTATTTAGGAACAGAGTGGCAATGCAGGAACATGGATGTTTAGATGTCTTCCTTTCAACTCACCTATCTCTACCTGCTGCTACTTGAAGAAGTTTTCTTTCATCCTGTATAAAGATTTATACGGAGAAGAACAGGACACTTTGTTTCTGCATGACTCCCGGTCTCATACATAACTTACTCCAACTGACCCATGTTCTTCTGCTCAGAATCAAATTGATAGTCTAGGAGAATCAAGAACATTGTATGAAGTTTAAAACCTTTGAGTTGCCGCTCTTGTTTTAAATTTCCTTTGAAGTAACATGAAAAAAAAACTAGTGCCTGGGGAAGTCAAAATAGTGTTCAAGATTAGGATAGGAATATATATTGTTTGGAGATGGGTCATAACTAAAAGACATATATTTATTCTTATCTAGCTAAAAAAAAAATCCTCTGTGTGGTCGTTTTGAATTATCTGACTTTGGTTGCTAATGTTACAGATTGACAATTGTAATTTTTTTGCAAGAGAAACTGATTGTCCTTTCCAAGGTTTTTGTATAACTTGGTAAAGATAGGGAAAAGAATTACAAAAGGTCATAGAAGACATTACCAATTCTTTACACAGGTATCAGTCCCCCCTTAAGAAAACTTGCCCTTTGATGGGAGAATGGCTTTTGTTTTACAACTCTTGGGGCAGGGCTGGTTGCATCTCATTGGTGTGCTGGCACAATAGTAGATACCCTCAAGCTTTATGATTATTTAGCACCACGGGGACTATTAACTGCTGGTAAGACTGCAGTTTGAGTTATTGGATTTCAATAACAGTTGCAGACTTGGCCTTTAATCTAATTTCCAGTGTGCTGTTTTATTTCTGCCTCATCCAGCATGGTGTCAGCAATGCAGGATCAGGCCCTTCAAATTTGCTTACTGACTGCTAATAAAAGTCAAAGCAGAAATCATGGTTTGAAGTCAGTATTTAACAAAGAACACAGCAAGACTTTTCCTATGGAGACACATTTAAAAAATGTTTAATAATTTGACTTCTTATGATCTTAAGAATATTTTCATTTCAAATGGATTCAGTGAATTAGTGCATTTCAGAAAGAAGTACCAAAGCAAAAAATAGACTTGTGTTCTTTGTGCTTTTATAATAAATTAAATATATTAGAAAATATTTTTTGTAAAGAAAAGCATGTATATCGGAAAAGCTCAAGGGATCTGTTTCATTTGTTTGGGCATCTTTTTACAGTACAAATTTATGATCCATACAATTTGGAAGATTTTGAGGTGATGGGCAAGTAAGTGACAAAGTTACATGAATCAAGGGACTAGCTACCTGAAAACTGAGGATGGACTGTGTTTTTTTATGAGGACTATACACATGAAAATTTCTTCATGAAAGAATTCTGCCATATCGAAGCTCTCCAGGGAAGGAGCAATCTACACCACGCTGTGATTTTGGTCAGAGGGAAGGGAAGGAAAAGGATCAAAGAAAACACAAAACAAATTGAAAGGAAAGGTGCATTCTTTGTATGCCTTAGCTGACTTCAGATTTTACAGGTAGTGGAAAGCCTTTTCCCAGTCCCTGCTGAGACTAAATATAAAATTTCAGGACTGGTTTGGGTTTGTCCTCATAAATACTGATCAAAATCCTAGCTTAATGAACCCTTGAGATAAAATATACTATTGTTAAAGTTTCAACATTCTTCTTGATCAGACATGGTGCTAGAGATCAGTGTTCCCGTCCCTGAAACTACAGAGGTCCCCTAGCAAACTTGCAGAAGATCATTCACTTTCCTAAAATTTTGAAGACTAACAGAAGCCATCTGCCTTTTCTTTTCTGTTCTTCACGCAGATCTTTGCAAGTCTTCAGAGACTCATCCTTGTAAAGTGAAAAGAAAAAGATACAACAAAAAATTAATTGTATTTAGAATTCTAGATCTTCTTGAAGAGCTATATCTATATCTATGTTTTTCAGATTTTGGAAAAGAAACTGGCTTTTAAATTCAGATATCAGATCCAATGGTGGACAGCCTGACCCTTTGTAAGAGACTTAAAGAGGTTTGAAATGTAATTTCTGCATGTAGTAATAGTTAGAAATTTAGAAAAAGAACATTTTTCATTTCTTCAACACCTCCTAGAAGATGCCCAGAGAAAACAAACTCTTCTGCCACTTGTAGAAGGCATCATAAACACCCAAAGAAGAAAGATGTGCAATTTCATGGAATCATAGAATGACTTGGGTTGGAAGGGACCTCTGGAGGGCTGTTTTGTCCAGCCACCTACTCAAACAGATCTAATTAGATCAAGTTGATCATGGTCATGTCCAGCTCTGTCTTGAATACCTCAAAGAATGGAGATCCTCTTTGAGCAACCTTTTCCATATTTGACCAATATAATAGTAAAAAAACAATAATTCTTAATATCTAATGGGAATTTCCCATGCTTCAACTTACCTCTGGTGCCTCCTTTCCTACTGTGCAACTCTAAGTGGAGTTTGTTTCTGTCTTCTCTATATCCTGTGATTGGGTCATTACAGACAGCAATATCTCCCCATCTCTTTTTAAGGCTGAAGTCCAGCTCTCTCAGCCTCTCCTTGTCCATCATGTTCTCCAGCTCCCTGACCAGCATGATGGCCTCCACTGGACTGCCTCTAGTATGTCAATGCCTTTCCTGTCCTAGGGAGCCCAAAACTAGACACACTACTCCAGATGCAGTCTCACAAGTGCTGAAAAAAATATAAGTGCTGGTGGTAAGAAGATTATAGGAGTCTGTATCAAAGGGTTTGCTAATGTCAAGGCATATAACATCCACTGCCATTCTCTTGTACCCAGATTCAGTCTCCTTGTCATAGGAAGCAATTTATACTACTCTGAAATTGTTGCAATTCAGAGCCAAGTCAAAAAAAGTCTAACCTCTTTATATTCTCCAGTTTATTCCTTGTTTGTGTCCTGCCCCGCAATGTGTAGACAAATGCCCTTAGATTTTCTCTGTAGTTTCACTCCTACATGATCTTGCCAACCTATCACTTATGCCCCCACCAAATACCAGCAGAAAAAATGAAAATCTATTAAAAATGGCAGAAGTATAGAGATGAATAATGGTAGTTGTCTTTAGTTGTCTTCACACTGGCAAAGTGAATCTTTTTCACTGTCTTCTGCTGGTTCACTCAACCACTACAAAAGTTTATTCAGAGAGGAATAGGGCCAGTTCCCTCGGTTCACTCCAAGGGGAAGGAAGAATTACAAAGAGAACAGAAATAAGATGATCTTCCCCTGGCAGCACTGCATAAAGTGTTCTAGAAGAAACAGTTGCTTCATCCCTTCCCAGTCTCTCACCGGTTATTACACTAAAATGCACCCCAGACAATCACTATCATAATGAGGTTAACAGATATGATAAATTCAGCAGAAGCGTTCTTTGTTTTTGATTGACTTTGTGGCTGTGAACTCCTAAATTCATCCTTCCCACACTTCTCTATGACTGACAAATATTTGTTAGGGCTCATCTGAATATTCGTTGACACATTTAAAGCTTTTGTGAAATCCTGGAATGAAAAGTGTGGCAATAAAAAGTAATATTATTTTGAAAACACCTTAGAGAGGGAGTTCCTTCTTTTTCTAGGACACCCCTCTGGTGAAGAGGCATGCTGCTACATCAGATCACTAGAGAAGAAGAGATTGTACTCGAGCACAGAGGATCCTGTGTACATTTTGCAGAGCCAGAGGGCAATTACTTTACTGTTGTCTGGCCCACACAAACACTGTATCAGGAAAAAAGATAATTTAAAACACATTTTTAATGCTGCAAGATGGAAAAAGAGTGTCATAAACAACTGGCACTATTCAGTGTATGATATTTCACTCATTTCAAATTGTCAGTGTCCCTTTTAAGAGCCATAAAAATCTTAACAGTTGTGCTGCTGTAGGGCTTACACTTAATTGTTGTAAAAAAACAAGTGGGAGTTGGTGTAATGAAAGAGGTGCTCTTGACCTCACGTTCCTTTAGGCATTAAATTAGAGTTCTCCAAAATAGGGCATGGATCAGAATTATTGTTTTCTGCTTACCAGGAGAACAACCATTTTCAGCATAAACAAATACCAATGTGTATTTTTTCACCTGTCAATGGGGATATTATTTTGTTAAATAAATTCTGGAAATACAGAAATCAAATTGAAGATGAACACTCTCTTCTACTTTTTTTCTGTACCCTTGTGCCTAACTTCCACCTATACTCTACCTGCACACTAGCAGCAGTGTGTACAGCCAGTAATTCTGATCAATGTACACTGAAGGAATCTTCTGCATAAAGAACTGAACAGCTGGGAACATTCTTAATCATGTTCTAGGCTAGGAAAAGGACCGTATAAAATATTTAACGGTGCAGCACATTAGTGTTTAGGAAGAACAGCTTTAAGATTTGGGGTTATTTTTACAAAAAACAGTATAGTTATACGTGGAAAGGGACTGAGGAAAAAAGCTAACTGCAGAGGAAGAAAAATTACTCAAGCAGCTGGACAATAGAACAAGATGAAAAAAGCTGTCTGAGGTGAAGTTACTCGAACTTTCAATTTGCTTCTCTTGTGTTCTCAGGTTTGGAGAACGGGCAGGCACTATACATTGACAGTCTCGCACCTGTCCTGCCTTCAGTGTGGTTGCCTTCCTTCCGCACCTTCTTGCTTTGCTTCTTTCTCCACTTCACTAGCTGTAGTCCCTTTCCTTTATCAAGTGTCAGCAGCCAGAGATAAGACCTGTCACACTGCAGAGGAAGGCCATGCTCAGAGTGGGCTGTGCTGCTCTGCAGGGACCTGGGGCAGCAAGGGGAAGCCTACTAGAACAGCATCAACCCTGTCACTTTCAAACTGCTTTGAAGCATTTTTGAATAAATGGACAGGAGAGAGAGTTCTTAAAAATTGCCCTGTCAGTGAGAATCACTGGTTACCAAGCACTAAGCACATGGGGTAAAGGCTCTTTTAAGTATAGGCACTTTTTTATTTTGCAGAAGTATGGCTATGACATTAGCCGCATGCAGGAATATCCAGCCAGGGCTGGAAAGCAGTCAGGATGCAAGCACTTTCAGCAATGTAACTAAAGACAGTATTAGTCTCATAGCAAGTTTCAAGTTTTAAATATCAAACTTAAATACAAAAAGACTAACCTTTTTCGACAATATTTTTATTTAAAGAATTGTCACTTTCAGCAGAGGAACAGATTTTGCTTAAACAAAAAAAAAAAAAAAAAAACCAACAATTTTTTTCCCAAACTTATCAATTCTAAGTAAAGATAGGACCATCTGCCCACTTACACCAGCTGGGTGTCTGGCCATGAATGTCTGATATTTCATGCTAAATTGAGTAGTTATCAATGGTTTTAAAATTATTTATTTATTTACTACCAAAAAAAAAAAAAAAAATCAATCCACAGTCCATTATTTTGTATACCTTGTAATCCCACGTTTTTCCTTCACTACATTTTTAATGCACCTGAAGAGTCTGGTTGCTGTGTTGGCCCCCAATTCGAAGTCTAATTTCACCACTTCCAGTGGAACTCTAAGCAAATGGTACCCAGGGAATCAGACTGTAGTTTTCAAAAGAACACAAATGTTCATTTATCAAAATAATAATATCAAGTGCTATTTGAGTGCTTTATTTATGTATCATATTTAAGTGGCTAATCAGAAGTAATAGCTTATTATTAAATACAAATGGTGTCTTATTTACATAAATAAGGCTTATCTTACTTCTCTGCCAGTTTTGGCTTCCTTGCTAGCCATCACAGACTGTATTGGCAACCAGAGTACCTTCACTGGTCTTGCCAGCTTAAGTGGAAATAAATCTGATCTTTATTTTTAAATTGCAGTTTAATATTGCCGAAGTACACACAACTGATTTGAAAATTTGTTTTTTATTCTGATTTTTTCTCAGACCAGCCTTTCCCACACAGCTTGGAGTTTCACGGCTTAGTTCCATTGTCGTGTTCACTGATTGCAATTTGATCTCACTGCTGCTGTTCCTCAGCACATTGGTGGTACACAGTCACTGGAATTGTAAAAATTAAAGATTTCATCCCTTGCCAATGCAGAATTACTATTTATTTAGTTTGGGGTCTATTTTAATTTTGACTCATTTGGGGACTTTATTCAATACACTAAGGGTTTGCTTAAACAGGGACACTCAGGAAAGTTAATCCAAAGTAATTAAAACAGTGAATTTAAAGTGGATTAGTTAAACCACATTAAACCCCAGTGTGGACTGGGGTTTAATGTGGTTTAACTAATCCACTTTAAATTCATACCTTTAGTTAATTTGGATTAATTTTCCTGAGTGTCTCTGTTTAGACAAGCCCTAAAGCCCCAATCCTGTAAACAATTTATGCACACGAGTATTTGTATGTGATGCACTTAATTAGCCTTGATTCAGGAAAGCACTTAAACTCTGCTGAAATCAATGGAACTTAAGTGTCAATGGGAGGTTTTGCCTGAATCGGGACCAAAGGCACCACCTGAGAACATGTTGTCCTGGACACTGATATTCTGTGTACAGTCTGTGGACACTGTGTAATTTTGCATACTCATTGAAGGAACTTTTTCTGATATCCAGGTTATTTTCGTTTTGCCCTTCTGCATTAAATCTCCGCATAGCCTTGTTCTGCTCTACACCAGTTGCTCTGTCTCTCTGGGCGCTGATCTAAGAGTTATGTGGTACACGAGGATATGCTGATATGACTCTGCTGATGACCTGAGTGTTTCACGATCAGGAGGTTGGTTTCTTTACACGTTTCAGAGGAAGCCTCCCCTGCGGCAAATTTTAGTTAAGCTAGTCTGGAGTACGTGGTTCTTTCTGCTCTTTCCAACAGTAGTTCAACAGTCTATTCGTCTTGCTCACGCCACTTCGCTTCACTCCGTTAAAAATTTTCAGAATTAAGTAGCACCCTTTCGTCAAACTTGTGTGATGAATTTCATTGTTTTGAACATAACTGTCAGGATGTCAAGCTAAGTATTTTACTAATAATAAAGCATGATATGTTTGATTTTCTACTGGAAGAAGACTCTCTTTTTGGTTAGATATTTGGAAAGTGTAAACCCTAACAGGAGAATTACACTGAATCCTATGACTTGACATACTGGTTCACTGAGAGCTTACCTAAACTCCACTAAAACCAAGAATTTTAAAATTATTTAAGACCCATTTCAGCTGAAGTGTGAATGTCTATGGCCAAGCCAAACTGCAATTCAGAAGCAAAACTTTTTTTACTTTTTTCCACAAGAAGGCTTAGATAGAGAATGAAATGAACGGAACAAAACTTGTAATTATTTTTTTCTTATGATTGGTAAATATTTTAAAATAATGTACAAAAGCAGAAGCTGAGAGTAAGTGAATATTTACAGTGGAAACTGCAAGCTGACAATGGTGTCAAACAGACTCTACTGGAAGTGAATTCCTCAAGTTTAAAATCAATATAACTTTGTTCTTAATGGGTGTGTATAGAATACATCTCATTATAGCATCTAGAAAAGCTGGAAGTACTCTACAAGTATTTCTCAGTTTCTCTGTGGGAATACAGTTGATACAGAAGCAGAGCTTCTTTTGACTCACAGGAGAAGCTCCAACTATTAAAACTTTCATGACATTTTATTCAGATTACTGAGATTCCAAAATTTCCTGGATTACAGATCAAATATGAAATCCAAACAAGATACTGTTACAATTTAAAATACAACTCATGTGTGTATGCATATTTATATAAACATATTTGTATATGCAATCATACATGTACTCTGTATACAATTCACATAAATATATATTTAAAATCTCTGGAAATTTTTATAGTGTTTTCATGCATGAGTTATCTAAGACAAAAAGTCAAGATTTTTTACTTTATATTTTATTAAACTGGCAAATCGATACTATTTCAAAATAGATTAAATCCTGCTAATGAGTTCCTATGCATGTAATAGCTTTACTCTATAGCTGATAACCAAATTGGACATCCCCCCTCCTCCCCCAAAGGTTTGGAAACTAGAATGTATTTCTAGTTACCTTACCAGGTGAGACCTGGAAGAAAATAATATAAAAAGTCAGTATTTTCCATTTTTCTTACTCTTATATTGGTTTCTACAACTACAGGTGTGTAAGCAACATATTAATTTTTGCTGTGAATACCACTTACATTTGAGATGTTAAGAACCTGCATAAAACTTAGCTAGATTACAATGTAACTATTTAAATGAACGATGTAACTAATAATGTCACTAAATACAAACCAGGATTTTTCACATTTCCAGTGCAGAGCCAAGTAAAATTTTAAAAATATTTCTAACCCTGTTTTAGTCAACACCGTATATAAGACATATTATTTTCTTCACCTGTATAAAGCTTACACACCTTTACTTGTGATTCTGCAGTAGGATGTATTCTGAACATGAACTGAGATGGTTTAAGCATTTGTTCTTAAATCCCCCCTCCCTTAATCTTGCAAATACAGAAATTAGCAATATTTGGAATTTATTTTTCAATTTATTGTTGTGGAAGTAAAAAGGATTCATCTCTTTACAATGTTTTAATTTTGGGGTGGAACCTCCATTCATGCTTAAATTGCCATTTTAAGTGTTATGATGAGCCTAACAATTGATTGCCAATGAAACAAGAATAAACTACTTTTGGCAGAATCTGCTGTTGTTTTTCCTGCTGGCTTTTGTTCTAGCTTTTATTTTCTACAGAAAAATTTTCATATTGAGAATACTGAGAGGGCCAAATCTTTTAAGACATCCCCTAAGTACACACACAATTAGATATCCTATGCTCATGTAATTACTCCGGTAGTTATTTAGACAACTCACAATTGCCTGATTTGAGTACACAGTGGGAGTATGTGCCAAAGGCAGGTGCATACTTTTTTTTTTTTTTTTTTTTTAACAGTAACACAATCCTACAGGTTTATAAAGGAAAGGTTTTGATACTTTCGTAAATTTTGTACTTAGTGAATCCTGCCTATACACCTATATCTTCAACTAGAATGTTATAATTCTTTACGTTGCCATTTCATCTCCCAAGCACATGCTACTTTTGCATGTTCTTATCTAAAATGCACTGTACTCCAAAAGCAGAAAACACACATTTCCATGTATTTATAGTGGACAGGTCACTGTGATATACGCAGACTGACTGTAGATGGCTGTATGATTTCTAAATCAAATGCTGTGCCCTGTACTGAACAAAATTATCATTTCATCACTGAGCTGTTCGAAGGATTCAAAACATGGTATTACTAGACAAGAATTATATGCTTGACTGCTTGGCTTTTTTTAATATCAAGATCTGCTCTAACACAAAATAATTGTAAGGAGAGAAACAGAAAATCATGATTTCAAACAGAAAATGATCTGTTTAAAATTAACGGATATATGTACATGCAAGGAAATACTCATGTCTTCATTTTTTTTTTTGTCCTGTGCTTTTTTCTTTTAAATCTCCCAACATTTAACTTTAAATGGCTCTTTCTACTTAAAACAATCTGTTGTAGCAAGAAATTTAAATGCATTGCTGTAAAACACTATCATCAGCAGGCCGGAACCTACTTTGGTCTCTCTTTTCTTAATCAAACATCTGGGAATCAAAAACATCTGTAGACTGACATGGAGTTAAGACTTCCTCTCTCTTTGGCAAAACCACATAGATGAGCTGATTATCTTGCCCTGAAATGGCCCAAAAAGCGAAAAAGTTCCTTTCTGGAAATCCGGGAAATTCTACAAAACGTCTTCAGAGATGATACAATACGTTCATCGTGCAATTATTACTAAAATTACTAAGTTTTATACCTATTTCACATTTCTAGGTGTATCTAAGATTGATCATCTTCCTTCCTATGTTGCCCTGAAGCATGATCTAATAGTCAAACAGTGTCAGATTTAGGCTCATTTTTCCAGATCTTGGGTTCAAATAATAATTCTGCTTCAGCTAGTATGGATGATGGAGTACGTCTCTCATTTGTCCTTTCTGTCTTGTACTGGAGTCCCCAAAGAAAAGTTGGGACACCTAGTGCGTTATCAGGCATAATTACAAATTACACAATTGTCACAAAGAGCAACGTAGTATACACGGCACTTTGCTGCTTCTTCAGTCGGTTATTTGAAACCTTGCAGTTTTCTTGCAAAAGGGACTCTCCAAGACTAGGCGGTCCTCTGCAATAGTTCACAACCCGTCAGGATTTTTAATGAAGAAAGTGCCAGTGCCAAGCAAACGAGAGGTTTACGGGATTCCCCAAAACTTAAGAAAGCGCATCTTTTTGATTAAGCTGATCCCAAGCGCATGCCAAGTCTGCTTTGCAAATTTGTTTGTCTCCGGTGAACTGCTACCGGGTTCTAAAAAACCGTGCCGAGAGGTCTTCCTCCTATTTTTAGGGAGCCCAGCGCCCCCGGGCCGGCGGCACCCACCCCTGGCTGTCCCAGGGCTGCAGGCGGGGTCTCGGCCGGGGCGGGGGGCCGGGTAAACACAGCCTGGCCCCTTTCATTTGCACGACGTGAAAATCTCCTCCTCCCCCGAGGAAGTTTCCCAAGCGGCTTGTACCCAGCCAGCCGCTTCCAGGGCGCACTGTTGTGGATTCACGTTAAACTACCTCATTTTCAACTGCCTCCCCCCTCACCCCCGCCTTGCGCGGCTGGTAACCACGCTCTGCGTACGCCTTAGGTAAATAAAACCGCGTCGGGCTTCTTCAGAGGGTAAAAGGCCCCGAACAGACGGAAAACGTCCCCCGCTTTCAGAATAATCCCCGCGCCCTTTGGCCGTGGCCCGCCAGGGCTCGCGAGGAGCCGGCGGCGGCCGAGCTGCGCCACAGCCCGCGACGAGGGCAGCCCCGCTCCCGCCCTTCCCCTTCCGCCGTCCCGAGTGGGCCGCGGCCGCCCTCCCGCCTCCCCGGGCACCCCGCGGCGGCGGGAGCAGGGAGCAGGCGCGGCGGCTCCGCCGGGCGTGTGGGCGGCCGCGGCCTCACGGCGCGGCGGGCGCCTGCGCCGCGGGAGCCGGGGTGGTTGGGGGAGCGGGGGGGCGGTGCCATCACGCGTCTCCGCTGTGCGGGCAGGGAGCCCTTCCCCTTCCCCTTCCCCTTGCCCTGCCCTGCCCCGGCCTCCCCCACCGCCTCCCCCTGCCCCGCGTCCCTCGCAGGGCGCCGGGCCGCCGCGGGGCTCCGTGTGCCGCGCAGGGAGGGAGGGAAGGACGGACGGAGGGAGGGAAGGAGGGAGGGCAGGAAGGAGGCGGGGAGGGGGAAAGAGAGAGGCTGAGCCAGATCTTCATGCCACTGCAGGCAGCAGCAGCAGCAGGTAAAACCAGCCCCAGAGCATCTGCTCCCCTTAACCCGCTTGCCCCCCTCCCCGCCGGCCGCCCCGCAGTCAGAGCGCGCCGCCCCGGCCCGCGCCGAGGCCCTTCCCCGGCGGCGGCGGCGCCTGGTCCCGCCGCCCCCGGCCGTCAGCGGGCACCAGCGGGGCCGGCAGGGGCGGTGAGGCCTGCGCGCACCGGGCCGCCGCCGCTCCGCGGCCTCCCCCAGGCTCCTTCCCGCGGGGCTGCCCGCCGGAGCTCCCCGGCAGGGACCGCTGGAGCCAGAGCCACGCTTCTGGGAGGTGAAAGCAGGAAGGGAGGAGGAGCAGGAGGAGGCAGATTTGTCACAAGGCTTTTCCCCTCTGGATTTTTTTTTTTTTTTTTTAATTGGTGGTGGTGGTGGTTCTGGTGGCTGAAGAGGGAAGTTAAGGTCTTAATGATTTTTTTTTTTTTTTCCCCCTTCAGGCCTAGGAAAAGAGTTTTTAGTAGCAGCTTGGTTTCCCTCCACTTTTCCTGCCCCAGAGCCTCTCTTCCTCCCTGTTCTCACCTATCTGACTCAGTCTGTGCTACCTGTCCAGTTTATTGCCATCAGCGGTAGATGTTTAACTGTCACACTTGTTTTTCCTTAGGATACAGTAGCTCAAGTGGTGTATAAGTCTGGATTTCAATGCAAGGGCTGCACTTAGTACATTTTAGCCAGTTGAGCGTTTTATACTCTTAATGTACCATACCCATCAGTAGTAGTTCAGTTTAGCTACGTGTCCTGTGGTATTATGCATCTTGGAGGCTTTATGGTCTGCTCTTAAGAAGTAGTTGTTCTGTCATATTGGCATAACATTGCTTTTCGGTTTATACGTGTGAATGTGAAAGAATCATGTTCCAATATGTACTGGAATAGTACCTGGGAGACGAGAATACTCTTCTAGTTCTGCCACTCATCTCCACAGCATCCATCCACTGCTTTATTCTCAGTAATCCTCCTTACCTTCCCTTACAAAGCCCTCTGAAACTTGGTTAAAAAGCACCACATAAGTATTTCTTTTCAGACCAATGGAACTTCATTAAAGTTATCTGTCAGTTCTATTACTTGCCACACACTAATTCAGCTCTTTACTGATAATACATCCTCCATGAAAACTAAGACTTAAGAAATGTTTTCCAAGTAAGTGTGGGCTGATTGTTGGTATTGAAAATATTTTATGGTTGTGAAACAGACAGTGAAATTAGTCTTAGATCCTACCTCTCTCTGAATCACCATCCTCTGTTACATTTGTAACTTGCAGGTTGAAGTATCATAAGATCTAAAACTGGGCAATAAGAAATATACATTGTTTGTAGATGATAATAATTTCTATTTTTGAAACCAGTCCTTTTTCTGGTAAATGTAATAATTGTCTGAGTTAACACGATTATGAATTACCAGTTGTCAGAGTTCTTTTTTTATTGATACACATGGCCCATGTATAGACATCCTAGAAGTCATACGTATATATACAATAGTAGCGATTACTGGAGTTGTTACAATTAATGTTGTAATACATTCAGACTGTCAGGTAAACACAGGGTTAGACAAACCATACTTGAAAGAAATTGCTGAGGTTTTAAAACTTTTGGTATCTTTTCTTACTTGAAGTTGGTAACTGTTGCTGAGCCAACCACAGGAGCTTACCCCTTTATGAGCTGTGAACCTACACAATGAACTTCAGTTCATAACAAAGACAGACCATGAGCAATTACTATTTTTATATATAAATGCATACAGGGAATTTTTTTCCCCTCTAGATTTTATGATGGCTCCATAATTTAGAAACTACAAGTATGGTAAGCTATGAAAACTGAATGTTTCAAAATATACTGATGGCATCCTTTTGTTAGTGAGATGAAGACAAGAGTGTTCTTCTGCTTTGTAGGTGGGAAGGTGACTAAATAAGGCTTGTACTGATAGCTTAGTTCAACAATTAATTAAACTGATGAGATTCTTGCACGTTTCACTTCATTTCAACCTCTCAAAAATCTGAGAAAAGCCACAAAGTTGATTTTTTACAACTAGTCTTTCAGTTTCTGCTTTAATATTAGCAAAGCTCACTTGTCACATACAAAGGGTTCAGAGCTTTTCTTATAATACTGTGCCACCTGCAAGAGTGGCACTTACCTTTGAGAAATGTAAGTGAAAATGTTCCTCACATTTTTCCTTCCTTGCATTAGAGTGTTGGCTTTACTCAGGCATTATTCTTTTCTCTTTTGTTTGCACTTGTATCTTTTGGACTTTGGTACCTTGTGTTAATGTGCAAGAAAAATGTGATTTGGTGGAAATGGGTTATATGTTCTCTGCCTGCGTATGATTTACACTAATGTTGAGATCATCTTTGCTGTCTCTGGGTTGTTGTTGCTATTATAACTTCATTTGTCACTGAGGAAGGGCTATGCGAAGAACTGTTTTACACTTTGCCCTTAAAGGGATTCTGTTGACAAAGTCTTAGAAAGTTGACTTTGTGCTCTATCCTTAGGAGTTTATCTTAAACTGTTAGGTATGCTGCTGTAATTGACAACAGCTGTTGCTGAGAATTGTGGAGGATAGACAGTTTCTAAGATAATCAGTTCCTAGTCCATTTGAGGCTTTGTTGATTAGCACATGTAAGAGCATTTTGGATCAGGAGCCAGTGATGTCTGCAGAGTGCAAATGTGGTATGTTATCTAAACTGTTTGACTTGGATTCTACACTGCTCTCTAGAAGTCAGCTATAGGTTTTGTGTGCTTTTTTCTTCTAGCCCAGAAAAGTGCCCAAAGCAGTTCAGTCTGTAGTCTGTAAAAACACAGATCTTTGGCTGAGTTGTGCTCTCACATGAAGAAGATTGTTAAACGTGATAGAAGGAATTGCTTGCCTGTGTTTGCTTGTCATGTTAGCGAGGCTTAAACTCTTTCTTTCAGACCTTCAAAAGAAGGGACATAGCATTTCAGGTTTTTAGGAAGGTTGCTACTGTGGGCTGTGTTTTACTTAAGAATGTTTTTATCCGTTATCTAAATGTAATTTTTTTTTTTTTCTGATGTTGCAACTTCAGTGATCAAATACTTTCAAAAAAATGACTTGAAAATGATGCAGTTTGATGTCACTGTCATATTGGATAACATTATATTCTGAGAATTCATATGCTTTTTATTGATGTTAAATAGAAAAAAGTGTGATTACTCTGAATCTTATGGGAATATGTGTGTGACAGTCTTTGAGGAGAAATGGTTGACCATATTTATAATCTTAGAGTTAAGATAAGAAGCAAGAGCCAAACTGGAGCAGTTAGTCAAACTGTGTCCAGAACTTGGAGATGAACATTGGACATTTAGCATATTCTGGATAAAGGTTGATGAATCACTAAACAGAATAGAAATAAGTATTATGCCTCTGTTAATGGTTAGATGTAGATTTCCCAAAAGCACCGAGCCATAACGTGACCTGAAGTCTGGTTAGAAATCATTTGAAGAGAACAGGAAGAATCACGTGCCATTGATGTTGAACTGAATGCAGCAGAAAAAAGACAGTATCATGGTATCCTATGTTCTGTTTAAAAAAAACCCCAACATTTTCCATCTGTACTGTTTAAATTGACGGGCTTTTTGTACTGTTAATGGGCTGACAAATCGTTATTTTAGGTTTATTAAAGAACATTATTACCACAATACTAATTAATCTAGTTGTGTGGATGTGAAAAGTTCATGTGCTTGCTTAAGTTGACTTGCATTTAGTACTGCATCACATAGTAGTGCATTAGAGTGGGGATCAAATCTATCTTAATACATGAACATTTCACCTTAAATGTATTACGGCATCAGTTTTTGTCTCAATGGGTTTGTTTTCAGAACTTCTAGTTGGCTAAGCTTTTTTTTTTTTTTTTTTTCTTTCAAGTGTATCAAGATACTGAGAATCTACCATTTACTTCTCTGGATGACTTGTTTCAGTGATTCATCTTTTCCACTATTTAAAAATAAGGCATGCAATTATTGTTTGAATACATTTGAATGCATCTGTCTTTCACTGGTTCTTGTTATCACGTCTGAATTCTCTATCATATCAGACTGCCTTAAAACTTGATTTGTCCCTTTGACACTGTGTTTTCACTCCTCTGCATGGTGGCAGTCCCTAGCATTTAAAGACGGATACAGATTTTAAAATACATAGTTTTAAAAGAGCATCAACAGATCGTAGATTTGCTGGGCTGACTACCCTAGGACTCTTGGATAAGTTTAACAAGTATGCTGATTTAAAATGTTTGTCTCACAATGTTTTTTAACATCTGATCTGGAACATCTGTTTAACAAATGAGTTGGAAAGAAAATCAATATAATGTGATACAATTATACCATTTTGAATCTTTCCAACTATAGAATGAAAGTATTTATTGACTATTTTTGATCTTTCCTTATGATTTTTAACACTTGTGCCACCTCTGTCTAGTCATGGCCTTCTGCTGTTGTTGAGGTGGTGTTTATTGCTAATAATCTTGACTGCATCATACGTGGATGTTTTAAGTGTCTCAGTTTCTACACTCTGTAACTCTTTAATTTATGGTGATGGTGATGAAGCCTCTCCTTTTCTGCAGTGTTGGTCCTGCTTCCCCTCCCCCCCCCTTACGTTTGCATCTTGTTTTCAAAAACATCAGGTTTTGAACTTCTAGGATGAGCTGTAGGCAAACTTGTCCTCTTTGTTAGCTGTAGATTTGCCTGATCATAAATAAAAGCCCTCTTAAGGAAAGTTTCCATTTTCATGTTTTTCTGTCTAGGATTTTTCTTCCCCATCAATTTTGTTCATAATCCTTTTCAGCTTCAGAAATTTTGAAGATTTGGGAATATAAGTGTGTATATGCATCGTATATTTACATAGGTGTCAGTAATCTCTATCTAGCTAGGTAATCTGATCATGATTGGTAATTCTTAGACTATGCCCAAGTTCTAGTCCAGTGATTTAATCATTTTAGCCATTACAGTGGGGTATGTGATCATTTCTCTGGGTTGGTTATGGTGAATGCTGTTAGAAAACTTGCTAATAATTTTTAAAACCTGTTATTTTTACTGTTGGCTGCTAATATCCTGAGATATTAGATTTCATTATCAAAGATTTCAGTTTGCCATTTTTCTTTCAGCACATTACAAATACAGGTTTACAAAAAAAATCCCAGTGTTCTCTAGTTTGAGCTGGTGGTCTGCAACAGACCTCTGCTGTCACCACCTTCTGAGTGAGGTGTCTTACTTAACCCTTAGAACCACATATAGTCAGTATCCTTTGGTTCTGATCTATCAGGTAATGAATTTCTGAACGACGTTTCTTGAAACCTGGATTGTGCCTGCTTGATAATAAGTGGTGTTTTAATCTCTAGTTTTTACACAAATGTACTTTTGACCTTTTCTTTTTCCTCTTGGGAAAAAATATACCTGTGTGATGTGTCTTGATAATAGACTTGAATTTCGAGAAGGTGTGGAACTTGTTGAAAGTTTAAAAAAATTTTTCTAGACCTGTAGAAGTGCATTTTTGGCATGCTAGCATAAGAATTTTACCTAGCACCAGATGAATTGTCATCCGGGCCATTGTTTTGTCACTGACAGTGTTCAGCAGCAGGTGTTTTAAAGGAAGTTTGCAATTGTGGAATAATCGCCATACTGTGGAGCTCCTCAAATTTTTCTCATTTATGAGTTTATGGTGCTGATCCCTAGTGTTCTTCAGCCTATTTTTTTTTTTCTTGTTGATACACAATTTCATATAGGTGGTTATTTTCATTATCTATGGCTATATGTAATCTTTTTACAAATTTTACAATGTTGTATTTATAATCTACATTCCCCCATCATGCTCAGCACTCTCTTCTGAATTGTTAAGAGTAGCTTAAAGCGCAGTGGTTACTCAGGCCGCTGATGATTAGTTCTTAACTGCTGTGCTTTAGCTGTGTCAACAACAAATTCGATTTGTCAGCATGCTGTCCATTTACTTATATTTTTTTAACATCACTAATCTCACATGGTGTTGATGAATATGATTGTTTTCTGGGTCCTGAAATTTTCCATTAACAGTGTGACCAGTGATTCCTGCATCCTGTAGGATGTAGATTTACACACTCTTTCTTCCAACCTGTTTTTTACCTCCTGTCGTTGTTCACAGCCAGGCAACATCTCTATCTGGATGAAGATCTGCCTATATTTTACCGATTGAAGCTTGACATGTTGCAGAGTTGAAAACTGTTGATTTGTTTTCTGATCTTCCCCAACAGATTCTCTTTCAAAATCAAGATTATTTTCTTAAACCCTGATTAGTTTTTCTGTCATCTCTGCATTTAAATGGTTTGTCAGTGTTCCCACTGACTTTTCAGATGTAAGTTTGACCTCTGTTGAAAGTAGAGACTTTTAAGCCTGTAATGGTATGTTTTATGTTTATTTTGTAATCATTCTCGTATAAGCATGCTTGCTACACTGTAAATCTGAGTAAGAGGATCCAGTGTCAAGGTGGTATTTTGATTTCTTGTACCTTCTTAACTGAACTTCATCTGTAGCATTAATGATTAACATTTAGTAGTTTTGTAGAGCCTTTCATCTATAAATGAAAGTAGCATTAATGATTTTCAGAGAGAGAAGTGATGTATTCAAGGCCAAACAACAATTCAAAGGGCAAGCTCCAGTTAGAACCCAGATTTTATAACGTCCCATCACAGCTAGTACAAGAATACACTGTAAAATATTTAATAGATCACACAATTTAAATGAGTTTGTTAAATGGGAGAAATGAAAAGTAATTTAGACATGTTAAATAGTAGACTATGTAAAAGAAATTTTAGAAGCAGAGTGAAAGAGTAGATATAAGGAGAATAATACTAATGCTTATGAGACAAATATAGGTAATTTTTTAGTATACTTCTCTTACTGTAAATCTGCTAGGTTATTTCATAATTGTGCTGGGGAAGATAATGAGGTTATTAATTTCTTTAGTGAGAAGAGTGGCTCTCAGTTGATACTCATGCTTATTTTGCATGTCCTGCTTCCTATAAAACTTATCTGTACTTTCAGAACGGTGGCTTGAACACCTGCAGCATATACAGCCTGTTAATTCTATTGGATCCACATATTTAAAAACATATGTGGGAGCCTTGCTTATCTTTCAGTTATTCATGAGTCAATGGCATAGTGTTTCCTCCTTTAGGCCTGACTCATTTTTAATTTACTTCATTTACACAGATGCCTATGGTGCTAATAAATATACACAGTTTGGGGGAAGTTAATAAATTCAAATACATAACTGGGCAATTCTTTTATATATGTGTTTGTGTGGTTTTTTCGTAGACTGAATACTGAATCTGGTGCTGCTTGTGATGATACCTTTTAAAGTTTGTTATACCCCATAATCTTTATGTACAGTGCATTAAGTAGTCAAGACTAACAGGCTAAAGATTTCACCTCCTTCGGTTTTCATTGTAGATTCACATATATAAAACAAAACTAAGCTTGTTGTGCACTGGAAGTTTAACTGCTTCATGAAAATATGTAACAGATAACACTGAAAACATTTTCTTTTGAAGCGTGCAGAAATCTGGACTCCTGTATATTTAATTTTTGTGGCTGGAGGAGAGAAGAGTGGATGAGTGCAAGTAGAGGAAAGTACAATAAACAGGAAGTTTCTGGCTTCTTGTAGTCAGAGGAAACTCGTGTCCCAGTCATTGGAAACGTTTGTTCTGAACACATCAGTGGTATGTGTTCATTGTTCATTTAAATCATTCAGTCAAAAGTCAGTGTCTTGAACACTGAAAAAAAAAAGGAATAAAAAAGTTAGCATTTTAGATTGCTGGAGGGTGTGTGTTGCAGTTAGGATCTGGATTTTATTTTGTTTTCCAAATGCACTTTTCAAAGAAGTCAGCAAGTCAGAAGAAATGAGAACGCTTTATGAATGAGGGTAAACAACTTTTTTTGTTCATGAATTTACTTCACAGTTTTCTGGGGAAGTACTTGTGTCAGCATGAAATACTCTGAAATGTGATGAAGTTGGGACTTCATGTATTACTTTAAACAAGTTCATTCTGGGCAGCTATTTCTACTTTGAAATTAAAAATTTCTTCCTATGTAGCATTTCTGAAAAACCCAACCGGCTGAATTACCTTTTTCCCTACTCTGGCTAGATGTAAGGCAGTATAAATATTTTACATTTACTTTAGTGTCCCTTTTTTACGAAGTTCCCCTTTGTAGTCAGGGTGGATTTCACCTAGTAGAAAACTATTTGGGTTTTTGGATTGTGCAGTGGTCCCAACTTTTAATTATTCTACTACTCATGAGTCATGATTTGAAGATTGCTTGATTCGGGTGCGAGATGGCAGTTGAGGCTCAACTGCAAGTCAGGGAATTGGAAAGAGGTTTAAGGGATAGACAAAATGAGGTAAGTATAGAGCAGGATATACCTTCTCCATTTCTAGCTAGTTGCCAACTGTTTGTGGCCCCTTTCATAGTACAAATTTTTCAGAACTGTATATGGACCCGAGCAGTTTGCTGGTTGCTTTTGTTTCCCACCTTTGATTACAGAAGTTGTTGATTTGACACACCTTCTAGATAAAATGTCAAATTTCAGTTTGCAGAGATGCAAAAGCTGCCCTGTCTTTTGTGTCTTATGACTTCTGTCTTGAGCCTTATGTACATGCATAGGATGAAGTGAGAGGAATTCTGCACCTGAGAATTGAAAACATGCATTGGAGAGATACGTGTTAATATTAATTTTTAATAACCATATCAGATGATGATGACATATACTTGGTGCAGTCATGCTGCCTCTACCCACAAATGCAGAATCCATTTATTGCAAGGTTCAGTCCTTATCAACTGAGTTGGGAGGAGCAAAGGATGGTGGCAGCTGCTGTCACTGGACATAGCTCCACTTTGATGTTGTGCACGATGGGGATGAAGTACACATTTGGAATGAACAAGTGGCACTATCAGCTGTTGCAAATCCAACTGAGATGCTTTGTTACTTTAAACATATTCCTGTGCACTCTGCAGCCTCAGTGGTTGGAGAAAGTCCTAATTTGTTTTTAGTATGATACATGTTTTTGATCTGGTCTTTGGGGATTTTAGATTCAGTGTCAAAGATCTTGTATATTAGAAGTAAAGTATGTAGTTTTATCTGTAAGTCAGTATTCAAAACTGACATATGCCAGGAATTAGAGCATGTTGTTGCTGTTTCATAGCTGTTGGGTGAGACTAGATTTTTACATTAATTTACAGTAATAGTGTATGATCAGTCATGAGTATAATTTCCACTGTGAGTAATTTTATCTGAGAAGAGGGTAAATGCGGGCTGAGTGAACATCATTTTACTCCTTGTAACAGCTTACCCAGGTTGGGATAAAAGTATGTTGATAAACTTACTCTGCAATTTTTGTAGGTTGACTGGATGGAGTACTTCATTTTCTAGAACTGCTCTTTCTTATCAGTCCATGAGCATGTTAGACACCTCCTAATACAGCTGGTCAGTCTTTTGCCAGTGTTTTGAGGTAACTTTTGGTAATCTCCCATTTTCTGTTATGCTCAGGGGCTTCAGACTCGCACCATCCCGTTCCAGACGTAATGGATCAATCTAGCTCAAGCCATACAAGCTTGAGAAAGAAGAAAGGCTGGATGCAAAGTGGATGACTAGTGCTTAAACCAGTGGGTTTATGAGGAGAACCTTCGCTATAAAACTTAACTGGCACTGAATAGCTTTTTTTTTTTTTTTTTTGTAAATACCGAGCATTTCTTTTGGATCCTTCTTAGTGGTTTCTATGCAGTCTCGCTCTGCCCTAATGCTTGCAGCCCTGAACTTTTCTGAGCGTGAAAGAACCTAGCATACTTCTGAGATTCCACCTTCTGGAAAAGTGAAATAAAATCAAACACAACAAAACAGAACATATGTCTTGAACCCTTGCTGGCCATTATTCTTTTTTGGTTTGTTTTTTTACAGTGCATGTCTCAACGTTTTATTTGTCTGATTTTTGTGTATGTCAGGCTCCTCTGCTTGTATGTTTTCAAGCTCTGAATAGGTCCAGCTGTAACAGAAATAATTGCAAGTTAGTGTTGGGGGTTAACCGCAGTAGGCAGCTAAGCACCACATAACTGCTCACTGGAAAAGAAATGTGGGCAAGGAGAAACAAATACACTACCAATAAAGATATAGTTTTAGATATTGAAGCAGATTGTATTGGCTGAGTGCATTTGTGGGAGTGATGGCAGACTTCTTATAAGGGTTTTTACTAAGGTTGTCTTTGATTATTGTAAAATGGCATGCAATTATGAAGATGCAGACAATAAGAGTAATGTAAAATTGCTGATGAGAGGCTTGATCATTAACGATGACTATCTTTACAGTTACTGAAGACTTTGGCAACCAATTAGATGATCATTTTAGAGCTTGCGCAATGCATGGATTGATTGGGAGGTGACTTAGATTGCATGGGAAAGTGGGGAAAGTGAAAATTTTAATGTATAGGCAGGTTGACTCTTAAATGTATAGGTCTTACTAAAAGCAACAAGAACAACAACAAAGATTCAGATGAGATCTGAATATATTGGAAGATGATGGAGGAGTTGATGAAGATCACCTCCTCATTTTGAACCTGAAATAGTGACAAAGATGTATTTGCTACTGAGAAAGAAAAACTGGTCAAGGATTTCTCATTTTTCTCACTCAGTTTGCTTTTGAAAGAAAGGTATCTGGAGTAGTGCATTACATTAAACTGACACTTTTTCTGAAGTGCTTGGTATACTGTCTGTACTTTCTCCTCTAAAAAAAAAAAAAAAAGACTGAAGTTGCCAGCAAGTCTCTAAATTGTTAGTATTGTATTTTTAGCTAATGTTTCTTACACACCCTGTTCAGACAACTTCTAAAATTATTATTTAGGTTAACTTCAGAGTAAGTCAAGGTTGGGCAGCAATTTCATTTTTTTAATGTGAGAGAATTTATCTTCCAAAGTCCTGAGTTACAGTTTGCAATGATTTCATCATTGAAAAGTATCCTGAACTGACAGCAATAAATTAACTGCCATTTCACTTGAGGCTCATTCCTGTCTACATTTAAGAATTTTGCCTGGTGAAATGTTATGGCCATGCCAATTTTATTCTTGTTCATTTTGCTTAGTTTTGAAGGAAGCGAAACAAGTGTCCCTTCCAGAATTCTGTTGTAACAGCTAGTAATGGGTGTCTCATGATTCATTGCTATGTCTGTTTGTAGCATCCACTGGATGCTATGGCTTTTCATGTAGTCCCTTCTGATATGCTAACCTCTTCCCTATACCTTGAGATAGATTTTTGTATTTTTACTATCTTTACAGGATGATACAAAGTATTTTTACTACCATTTAACATTTGCCTTTTCTGAGGCAGAAACTATGTTTTACTGTCAGTTCCTCTTAAAGTCTGCCACCATTATGATATATTGACTTTGAAGACAGAGGTAAAGGATGACAGACAGTGAAATGAAATCGAAATGCAAGTAGACTTTCTAATTGCATGTACATGTAAACAAATGGAAAAACATTTAACTGATATCTGTCATCTTGCATAGGTGAAAGACAGAGGAAGAAGCTCTCTTTTCCACACAGGACATTTGCTTTGATACCTTCTCACAGCTTTAGCTTTGCCATCCAGCCTCTTTAGTGTTTCTGAAGTGGACTGTCTTAGAGCCAGAGCTCAAAGTTCAACGCCCTGCTGTAAGCTTTGTCATCTGCAACAGTTGGTCATGGATCATCTAACTGCACCAACCCTGCATCCATGGATATATATAAGTTACAATCGCTCTTGAAGGACTGGTTATTTTACTAAATACTGTGATGAAAGAAAAAAAAAACCAAACACCAAAACCCCAAACTCCCTGTGTCCTCAACTGACCTGATCTCGAGGAGAATTTGTACGTGACCTGTCTAATAGAAAAGATCTGGCACCGAGTCTGGAATAGCTGCCCCCTTATTAGTGATCCAGATGTATGTTGATGATGGAATGGCAGAGATCTATCTGCTCTAGGTCTAGAGGGAATGTCAGTGATGAGGTGAGATTAAAGCTGTACTTTTGTTTCCCTCTGCCCAATTAAACCTTCATTTGAAATGCCCTTCTGCAGAAATACAGTGCAGAGTGACTGGTAACCATGAGGGGTTGCTCAGTTTTTGCCCTCTTGTACACATTGTCAAATCCTGCCAAGTGACATTTGGCAGGGAATGTAAAAGGAGATGCCTGTCACCAGAAACAAGCAAATAAAAACCAACACTGTACTGAATGGGTATGGCTACATCTGAATTTAGTCCCAGTCTGTTGACTGGAAGCAATGGAAGTCTTAGGTAATGACCTCTACATTGCTTAGACCAATCACCTTCATTTTGTTTGGCTGGTTGTCCCCTGATCATGCTCTGCGCAAAGCTGAATTCTCTTTTTGCTTTGATTTTTCTCTGTACACTTTTTAATGATCAGTAAGGCATGTGTAAGGACAATTGATAATGTATTACAGACTAAGGAAAACTGTTCTCATTCATTGATTGAAATACTTGTGCATGGTGTCACACATCTTTGACCATTCAGCTGTGGTGGATCTTGACACACATTCTTGAGTCACCCACTATGTCTTGGTTATGACAGTTCATGAAATGAATTTTCAAGTAGCACCTGTTCTCTTAATTCTCTAATGAATTAAAAAAAAAAAAAAGATTTGGCTTTTGTTTCTTTTTTATCATAGTAGGTACTGGGAGATTCTTAATGTTTAATTAGTGTAAAAGTTGCTGTGTATACATACAAGCATTTTAGAATTGTAATTGGATATATAAACCTTACATATATGCATGGTATTATAAGCAAATGATCTCTTTGCTTTCAGCGCATCTTGATCCTAAGAAGGTATCTGAAGCATTCTGGACAGAGAACAGCTGTCATTCCTAGAACAGCATTGGAATGTGCAGATATGGGGAAAAAAGCTGGACAAAACTGTTCTGTGATAGCTTGCCACATGAGCTTTCTTCCACCATGCTGTTAGTGCTGCCTCAGTCCATCAGAGGTTTCCTGCAGTTGTATAGGTGGATCGCATTTACTAAAGTTTTGCTACCCTCAGTGACTGATTTGTGGATAATGACAGTGTTATGGCAGCTGGTCTTGTATTACAGCTAGTGAAATGGTTCATTCTTAGACTTGGACTGTGAGAGCACAACAAAGCTTTGAAATATGTAGGAGTAAATGTAAATTAGACTTGGATTTATTAAGAACTTTTAGTTTGTATCTTAGTTTTAGTTCTTCAGCTCACTCTCTTAAGTGATCAGCAATATGTCAATGAATTGGGAATTTTTGTTTGAGGAATCTCTAGTTCAGCATGTGGAATAAAGGAGGGTGGCTTTGAATGGTGACCCAGACTAATAATTAAACGCACAACTGTGTTGGTAATCCTTGAGTGATGTATGTTGTCTTCATGTTATCTTGTCATGTGACTGGAGGACAGAGGTGCAGCAGATTCCTTTTTATGTTTTAGATTATGTGAAGTTTGTATTCATAATGCACCTCTTTCGATCCTGAAGGTAATCCCTCATAATAAAAAATGTTAAAGAACTTTAGAATGCATTTTCTAAGTTGATGTGTTTTGCATTAGTAAAAGTACAGAAAATTGGGATAGGGTATAAAATTTACATCTACATTACCCCTGCTGTTTATGGTTGACTTGGCTTCATATTTAGATTTGGGGCTTTAACTGATATTCATTAGTTAAGCTATTTTCTTTTTTTAGTAAGTATTACTTGCATTGTGTGTGGAAATATAAGGTAGTGGGACATTTAAAGAAGTGGCTATTAGTAATGGTAAGCACTCTGTATAGGTAGCCTATGCCATCTCTTTCTCGCAAGCATGATGGTTTCATGAAATTGGTTTACTGTGAAGTACTGCCTTACTGAAAACAGCTTACCTTACTGAACCTTACTGGGAACAGATTTAACAGTAGTATAGAGAATTACTTCAATGCAGTTCATTTTTTAAACCTAGTTCACATACTGCATATATTCTTTGGCTTTTTCTAGCATTTGAGAGGATTTGTGTTGTCTTGCTTTGCTGTTCTGAAGGCATTTGTGTCTGTTACAGAAATTAATTGATCTGATCAGGGTCAGAGGAAATATCTCTTGGTTGCCCATATGTTTTTGCCGCACGTCAAACAATACGCTTGTTATTGTTATGAATTCTTATGTAAAATGGATAGTAAGGTGCTGGTATGGCTAAGTGAAATAATGCATTACTTTCTGGATACTTGCTGATTAAACACTTAGTTTGTGAAGTCAAATATTGAAGATACGGACTTCAGCATGCTTAAGATTTGTTCCAGGAAAGAAAAATTTGTTCATACTTGTAAGTCCTGACTGAATTCACTGTTGACTTCAGTGGTGGAAGGACCTGCAGCTAGACAAACTTGAACTGACCAATATAGTTATAATCAAGATAAATTTACTGGAGGTGAGAGGGTGTGCACCAATCGGTGAAGTTAAACTATTGTCTATCCATTGCTTCTGGCTCTGTTTCTCATCATGAACTGTTTATTTCTGCTGTTACTCTTCTGTAGTGGTTATGGCATCTGCAGTATGTTAACCTTAGTTTACTCGGTATGAGTTAAAAATTTGTTTCACATAAAGTCATACCTAAAATTAAAAAGCAGTTATTGATGAATCTGATTTTTGATGAGTAGCAGCAGAAATTTATAAATATACTGTAAAATTACCCTGGAAGATACATTGAAAAGGATTTAGTGAATGTAGGCTTTTTTTTTTTTTTAATTAGAACTGTGAAGTAAGGATGGGCAGAATTATGTAGGACCTTAGAGGTGATGCAGAGAATCAGGAGTTCAGGAAGGATGAATAAAGATAATTTCTGAACAGAAAATATGGTATTTGTAATTACGTTTATTTGAGTTAAGACCATGAAATAATGTCTCTTAAGGCTGTTAGTCTTTAAATGGGATGAATTTTAGATTCTGATCTGTGTCAGTTAAGTGTTTTGTCTTGAAATCTTGTGGGTAGCAATCCAGTTGCCACGTGACTAATAAAATATGAATACTTTGGAATTTATTCAGTGAACAGATTTGAACAATTGTTCAGCTTTAGAAAGAAAAAAAAAATTGGTTAAAAGCTGTTTAAAACCTTAAAGTACATGTTAATAAGAAGTCTTGGTGCTGGAATTTAGGTGAGAGAAGAAAAAAATAAGATTAGTTGGGAAAAAAAACAGTCCTGTGGTTGTTTATGGGCCTAGGTCATTCACATTTGCGTTGCTAACACGTTTTTAGTGTGATTAAAAGTATCCAGAATTTCTGACATCAAAAAATTCATTGTGTGGAAAAACCCGAAAGGATTCTTTACTGTTGGCTGCGGTGTTATGTTTGGCTTTGAAGAAACTGACTTGTTTCACAGTTTCAGTCAAAGATCAACGCAATCATTTGAGCCTTGACTTTCTTTTCCAGCAGTCTGACAGAGCTGGCAGCGTTTTCTTCTGTCAGGCTTTTGTTGTTTAAGATAAACTCTTTGACTCAGTGACATTGTAATGAGGAGTAAACAAGCCCTATTTCTTTGCGACAATTTGTAGTATGTTTCTAGTGGATTCTGAATTTAACAGTATTGGTTTAACAGTTGTTAAGTCATGTAGCTGTAGTAAACTTCTTTACTAGTGGTAATTGTGTTGAGGAAATGAGTATCACAGTCCCATATGGAAGGGCTTATCTTCAGTCCTGATGGTATCAACTTCTGCCCTCCGCTGCTATCTGTCTGCTTGCTTCAGAATGCTGTCTCCTCAGTTCTTCTGCATTTAACCACTCCTTTGTAGTCTCTGGATTTCAAATGTCCTGGTTGGCCTTTTTTTCCCCACTGATAAACGTGTTAGGTATTTCCAGGTCCACCTGTGCTTCTGATCAACTACATGAATGAACGTTCTAATACATGGGGCTTAAAAATATGTGTCTGTCTGAGAATAGGTACTCAAAAGGCTTTTAGTCTTTAAAAGGATGTTGCTGAGAAGCAGAGGTTTAAATTTCATGCAATTTCAGTGATTAGAGAACAGTGGTGTCCCTTAAAACCACCATAAGAATCAACATCTATGAATACTGATCCTATCAGGTATATAAACATCTGAAGCCTTCTGGATCTCTGATGTTAAAAGACAACAGGATATTGTGTCTTAAAGAACCTTTAATGAAAATAAGGTTAAAAAAAAAGAGAGAAGATTAATGAATTCAAGATTGCATTGAGGTTTTTAAAAAATTTCTATTCTGTGTTCTACCCAAACAAATGTTATCTTCATTTACTTCTCAGTGGTCGGTGTCTATTCACTGTGCAGTTTATCGTTCATTGATGACATTTTCAGCAGGCCTGAAAGTTATGATAATTAGGTAACAAAAGTTAAAGGAAAGTTATGCTGGCATAATTATTTGAGGAAATTTGCCTCCTGTATTCCAGATTCCATATGAGGTAAGCTAAAGCATTATTTCCATGATTTTTCCATACTTCCACACAGTCCATTAATGTTGAAATCTGTTATTAACAAGTGAAACTATGTAATCAGAATAGAGAACAGGTTACTGCTTATTTACCTAGAAAATAATGAAGATTGGGTAATTCTGAATACCCTCCACTGGGGTTTTGTAACGTTTTAGGTAAGAAAATAATCTCTTTAGGATAAGGAAAAGATAAATCTTACATGCATCCCAAGGTTAATATATTGGAGTTGTTCTTTGGAAAATCAGCAGTGCATGTTCCTTGATTTGAGGCTCTGTGAACAACTCCACGCAGACACAAGTTTTCCACTCGGTGAACAAAAAGACTAGGAAGAGAAAAAATCTCAGATGGTTTGGAAACACTAAGTCAACAAAAATCTAGCATGACGGAATGGTGGTGCCATTGCCACCACTTTAATTTTTTGGCTACCTCAGTTGCTGGAGCACTCCCATTGGTCATGGGAGATCAGGTTTAATAAAGACCTTTTTGCACCGGGGAATTATCTTGTACCTGTTACCCCCTAGACCGCTGCTGGAAATTTTGGGTATGACATGCTTACAGTCTCCTGTCTAATATAAAGTTTCCAGTTGTATAAATTAGAAATTCACTGAGGCTACAAATGGAATTCAGGTGACCTATATGATGGGTGGATACCGTAATTGACAGAGAAAAGAGTAAGTCTCAGTGTATCCCTGACAATGCACATTTTTATACAAAGTGAAATGGAGATGAAAGTGAGAGCATGAATGGCTGCTCTCAAGTAGAGGAGGAATTGGCTTTGTGTCAATCCTCAAACTACACGCACCTTGGTCCAAGGAGGGTACTACCTATTTTTAGTCAGGTAATGACAAGGTTCTTTTTGACTGTGTGCTGCCTGTGTAGATTGAATAACAGGTATCGTGATCATCGCCAAAACTGGAGACGAACAAAAGCTGAGGATCACATACTTATTTTTCTTTTCCACTGGTAATTGTAACTATAGGAAGTGTCATACATAGTTCATCAAACGATTACATTAATAATTCTAAACACAGTAAAGGGGATAATGCATCTATATATATATATATGCTTTTAATTGAATTAGCTTTAAAAAGCATTGGTACAGGTATGTTTAGTTAATCATCAATTACCATAGATAGTGAAGGTTCTGTATGGAAAATAACAAGGGTCCTGATTTAGAGGTGGCACAATAAAAGAGGTTTTATTTAGTTGGAAAAAGTTATTTTGTTGTTTTCAGCTCACACTGGAAACTGAAACACCTAATATGTAATGCATAAAGAAGAAAAAATAGCAACTATTTGTCCCCCATGTAGAAATTAAGTACACAGTTGCTAATCAAGCATTTTACCCAATTTAAATCTAACATGTGGAATCCTTCTATTATAAGAACTTAATGTGGAATCCTTTTCTTCTATTATAAGAACTTAAATTCTGTACCTGATTCCATTAATGAATTACTAAACCTGCTCAAACTTTTTCATGTAACAGAAAAGAGGTGAGTGCAGTACCATTATATCATGCAAAATATTAATTTGATTTAATGAGAGATTTAGTTAAAGGAGTGTAAACAGTGAATGTGTACAAAATATATCAACTGAGTCTTTGCCTAAAATAACAAAAATTGAATATTTGGATATCCAAACAATTCAGAGATATAATTTAATGCAGGCATAATGGTCTTGTTAAGTCAGTAGTTAATGTTCTCATAATAACATTAATTCTGTCTTCCTTCAGGTACTTTATATAGCATAGTAACTGCTATGTAATTTACTACCTATAGGATTCCCATTGATGATCATTATCTTGAAAAGCTTCTGAAATCTTCACAATTGTCTTTTCCAGTGTCCTTTGTGTTTAGGTTTTCTTAATTACAAAAAAAAAAAAAAAAAAGAAAAAGTGATGGCAAGGAACTTTGTTTTTCCTACTAGGTACTAAGTTACTTAGGTAACTTGTCTTCTGAGAAATAGTATCACAGACTTAAATGTTGCCATTTAGGTTTCTGTTAGTTGAATCTTTCTTCCCCTTTACTGTTTTATAGTATGCTGGCAAAATTACAGCATTTTCAACGATTAATCTATTTTTTTTCCTATAAGAATAGTATTCATCAGCCTTCTAATTTGTCTGAGTAACTTACAGGATCTAACAATATGTGACAGGTGCTTTTGTCTTTTGTAGACCTGGTCTTTCTATCCTTTTACATTTAAAGGTGAAGGTCTGATTTTTACTTCACTAATAACATAATATACTATAAATCTAATGATCTGTTTGGATATTTGAATTTAAAAAGTGCTCCTGGTCTCACTCTAGTGGATAAACCAACTTCTTTTGTACAGTGGTTGCTAACAGAGGTGGCTATTTTATTGATGAATATGGAAAAAGTGTATAGTCCAGTGCTTTGTTCCATTCTTCTAATTTATGACACCAGTAATAATGGATGATGAATGAGATATCCAAAACATTAATAAATTATCTTAAGAGGTGTACTAAATCAAAGAGGAGGAGACTAAGAAATAATCTCGTATAATGCCTCCAAGAAAAGTAAGCTAATTCCAGAGTCATTTATTCAGTGATATGCAAAAACCCAGAGAAATTTGTTGAAATTAAACTGCTATAGTTAGTATGATGTTAATATAACTCAGCGTTCCAAGTGTGCTATTCTAGACATTTGGATCGCCAGCTTCAGGTGGCAATAGATGTAAAACATACAGACTAAAATCATTCTTAAATATTTAAGTTAAAACGTTGAGTTTAAGCATGTTTAAAATAAAACCCAGCAATTTTATCCTACGTTGATGATGCTTACATCCTCTTCCCTAAATTCATCTATCCACTAACAGCGTTGAAATTTGCAGCAGTTTTCTGCTGTGGTTTGCATTCACTAACTTGATGATTCTGTGTGAAATATTCCAAGAGAAATATTCATTCCAAGAGAAACTCTGAAGCCTTTTGTTTTTTTTAGCAGTGAAGTTTCTGTGTTTTGTCCATTTGGATGCCATGAGCAATAGTTCTCCCAGTGACCCTGGCTATCTCAGAAGGAGTCTTCATGACAGTAGAGGCATTTGATTGCTTATGCAGTATTCGTGTGCCACTGTGCTGTAGACAGGGAGCATCAAAGTAGTGGGCCAGTTTTATGTAAGCGAGCTATTGCCATTCTTACTAATTTGTTTCTTAGTAAATCCAGTGAAACTTAGCCACCATTGCAATGGTGACTTTCTGGATGTTCAAACTTAATTCAAAGATGTAATTTAATGCAGGCATAATGAACTTGTTCGGTCATTAATTTAGTGAGATTTAGGGAGCGCAAATGTTACCGCTGTTAGTAGAAATAAAACATCCTGAAGGTGGTATAAGGTTTTCCATTTCATAAACTGATGCTTTGAGGTTCTATTAATGTGTTTTTTATCACTTTTAGATGACCTATGTGTGGGCTTAGATAATTTTGTCATCAAAACAAGAAATATGTCTTGTGTCCTCCTCTTGTTTTCCTTTTTTGATATTTTCTTTCCATGCCTTACACGTTTGCTGGAGTTTATATGACTGTATGGAACTGATCCAGCTGATAGATAATGTATTTTTCCTTTATTGAGGTTATACAATGAGTTAAATGTTTTTGGTATGGAGTTAACATCATAAAGGCTATACTTTCTACATCAAGGACAATGGAAAATTATCCTTGATGATTTCTAATCACATTGGGTCACCTTTGGATACAGATAGTTAAACTTACCTACCTAGTTGTATTAAACTTATTATCCATTTCTGTGTTTCTTTCTTATGTGTAAAATAGTGCAAAAGAATATCTTGCTGTGCAACAGAGCCAGTATAGTAAATGGTTTTCTGTATTTCATGGATGTCAACTTCCTTTTTGACTCAGATTACGCAGTGATAGTTGAATACTAAGACACTCGTATCAAGCTTCTGGATTTTTTTTTTCCCTCTGTTGTGATCCCCGTAAGAGCCTCAGTGATCCAAACTGGCCATAGCGGTCTGGATGGTGGCATGCTATCACTGCACTCATAATGCTTGTTTTACAGCTGGACATTTTCTGGATATACTACTTTCTGAGTTCCCACAATGCATTTTAATTATCTTCTTTCTACTCATAACCTTAATTGAACTTTTAATTGTGGAATTTATTGTAGTTGCAATGCTTTACATAAAAGTTGTCATCAGAAGATGTCACCAGTTGCTTTCTACTTTTTGTTTCCTTTGGGTTTTTAAAAAATATACTGAGTATTGTTAGTCATATGCTACTTCTAATCATTGATTTTGATGATGAGCAGTTAACATATTTTTTTAAAATAGTGAGTTGTAAACAGTACTTTCTTTTTCTGTTTCCACCTTAATCTAAGTTCAGGCATCTTGTGAAAATGTTGGTATTAATGCGAACTTAAATGAATGTGCTATATTTCTGAGTCAGAGTAGGACTGCTTTGGCTCAGTCAGCCCATACTTATGCAGATAAATTTTACTTGTTTTTCACCATAGCTTGCATGACCAGGTCTGTAATTTTTAACACTGTCAAGTTTAAAGAGAAGTGGAGGATATCAGGCATTTTTAGAAATTAGGATTTAAATCTGTTTTCTAAGTTTATTAGATCTTTACACAGGAAGTATATACGTAGATCTTCTTTTCAGTGTATTTGTCTTACCCATTATTTCCTATTCTACTTGTCATTTCTATTGGAGTTTCACATGTAATTTTTTAAGATGTTTACTTCACCCTTCCATTTATCTTAAGGTCAGCCTTGGCTAGAAAAGTATAAACCTTATAGTCTTCAAGGTGATTAACTCATAGCACTGCATTGTACAAAAGAAACCAGGGTCTTTCCATGTTGATATCTGTGATTTTAAAACTGTACTGGTGATTAGGGTGGGATGGATTTCCTCTTTCTGCAGACCCCCAGACTTTCTCATTATGTTCAGGATGAAATCAAGATCTGTTGAAGATCAAGAAGGTGTTTCCCAGTAAGGGAAAGATTGAAGAGAATTTATTTGCATTATCAGTATTTGCCATGATGCCAGACTTTAGTTTAAGAAAAATAACTATTAAGAAATCATCAGAATCCTGTCATATGTTCAATACCTTTTTCATTATGTTCAGTGTGAAATCAAGACCTCTTAAAAATCAAAAAAGTCCACTAAACAGTGCTTTAGAGGTTAGAGTGCTTGTTCGTGATTGTGGTAACATTCCTTTAAGTTTCTTCTGTCTGTGATACAGTATAGGAACTTGAATCAGCATTATATATCTAGATGAGTGCTCTAATGTCTCTATGCTGCTTTTTGTTCTGGAGAATATATCTCAAAATCTCATAATGGATAAATTTCACTTGAAATTAATTGGAGCAGACAGCCAAAAAGAGAACAGTAACAGTACTTGGAGCATACGACACTCACCTGGTTAAAAGATATGTAGACTCAGCACCTCATTCAATTACTTATAGAAAGTAGAAAAATTCTGTATTTTGAAGAAATTTAAGTATCTGTATTGGTGTTAAAATACAGAAAAAGAGATTCGGCAGTTCTCGCTTTACCAAAATTGGAGCATAAGCCTTTCGTCCAATAACAACAACGAAGGCCTAAATTGGGAGAGCCCTTCTATGGAATAAGACATGATATGAACTTTCTAGAGAGAGAACATGAACTTACTAGAGAGTAAGATGCAATATCCACTCTTTTTTATGTGAATATCCTTAAAGAACAGCCACCATGTAAGATGATGACGGCACACTGTATAACTTCATGTGCAGATCTGTTCAGTTTGCAATTTTGTGTTTGATAGTTCAATAAATAGGGCATCTGAAATAAAAAAATGTAATTGCAAAGAGTAAATTTTCAGCCATGTAAAAAATGTAATTGATTCAGTAGTACGTTTTGTGATGGCAACAGAGGAGTGCTTTGACCTTAAGTATATTAACTCGAGAGCAGGGTTGTACTCTTTCATGTATATGACATTTGAGGGCTTATTAGAATCGAGAAGTGCATGACTAAGGTTCTTTGAAAAAGAGAAAAAACCTTTAAGTAATAAAATGTGAGTATGAAGTAGCTGTAAATTCATTTTTTTCCCAGTCCATTTATTTAAGCATTAAGTTTCATCATTTCTAATTAATAGACAATGCAGTGTTTAAATAGGGTAGTAATTGTGTTTTTAAAACACAATAGAAGAGTGTGTTTAATTGGAAAATCAAATTTTGCTACCAAAATAAAGATCCTATAGTTTGGAGTATTTTCAGGTTAATATTTCATGGAGCAGTCCACAGTGAATACTGCAGATCAATACAATGAAGGGTTAATTGTGAAAACTAATATAACTTATTTTCTTATAAATCAAGAGGTTGGTAAAATGTACGCTTACTGTTGATCATTAGAATACAAAACTATCTGTTAAAATCAATTAACATGCATATCTGATGACTGATTGTATAAATATGAAAGTCAAATAATTGTAATCGTTAACCATGGCTTCAGGTCATATGAGTTGTCAGCTCAAAAAAACTAGAGGAATAAGAGGTTGATTTGCATATATTTAATGTGGCATGCTGTTCATATGGGAATTTGAGATAAACCTTTGCTAGTAATCTGCTTGTTTTTATCTAAAAATCAACTAGGAAACATGGGTCATAACAGTCAAGTGAGCTATGCGTTGTATTGGTAGCAGTTGATTCAGTAGTTTGAGATTTAACATTTTACTCTAAGTTTTAATATTTTAAAATTTATTTTTTACTAAGAGACAATTGGAAGAAGCTGGTTTAAAAGTTATTCAAGAAATACCCAAAGTTCTTACCAGGAACATACTCAAAATTATCCTATAACTGGTTTTAAGACTTGGCTACATTTACAGGTTTTAGTTAGACTTAACAATATGTATAACAAGCACTTTTTTGCTTTTTATGAAAAAAATTAACGATATATTAAACTTTATTAAAAAGTAATGTACTGAGTAACAAAAATATCTATGTGAGGTGAGTTTAATTTAATTGATCAATTGTAATAAAGAGAAGGAGGGAGGTGTGACAGAGGAATGAGGCTTCTGTCCTGGAAAGGATTTACATATTATTAAAGTTCCTGAATATAATAATCAATTAATAATAATTATGGATTAAAATTATAAATAATAAAACAATGGATATAAAATATGGATAAAAATTATGGATATAAATGGATAATAATCCATTGCAGTTTGGGGGTTTTTTTTATTGATAATGCAAAATATTCTATGTAACTCATAACAATTCAAAAAATCCTTGAAATGTGTCAGAATATAGTGGTCAGCACCCTACATTACCTATAATTTGGTTAAGCATGTCTGTCCAGTCCAGCCTTTCTCTTTTCCCCTGTGTTTACTCCTGAACATTTAAAAAAAAAAAAAAAAAATCCTGTCCTAAATTTTGAAATTGTATCATAGTCTCTAAAATTTCCTCTGGTTCCTGTGTTCATGAGTTTCCAAAGGGGAGAAGCAGCAGTATGTGGTTTCTTTTGATCTGATTTGTACCTGCAAACTAAGAAAATTTCTGATGGTGGCAGTATCAAAAGGTAGAGAATAGATGATCTTGCTCAGTACTTTTTAATGTGAGCCTTATTTATAATTTTGCCATTGTAAATATTTGAATTTTTTTCTTGGGTATGTGGTACAATCCAGTTCCATGCATTATCACCCAAATTAACTTGAGTACCAGCAAGGTGGCCTTATTGTGGCACTCAGACTAGGCAGAGTACAGAACACGCACAATTACTCAATTTCTGGTATTCTTGCTCCGTGAAGTACACCTGAAGGACACTGCCTTTTGCTTTAGCCTTCTGTTGACCAATCTTTTGCATGATTTGTTGACTAAAGGCACCTATACTACATTTGAGGTTTGGAGTGTGAAAGGACCAGCTGACAAAAGGGAGGAATAGAGTCACATTCAGTTTCTGCCCCCTTTACCGCTTGTATAGGATGCAATTTGTGTTTGATTGCAAGAGACAGAAAGGTGGCTGTATCTCAGGTCACTGGCTGTTTTGTGTCCTTTCATTAAATGATTTACATGTCTATTTGAGCATGGAATTATGACCCTCTTAACTTAGAAATAGTTGTGTGAGAAGGTCAGTTCTGTAACTATAGATGAGAAGCCGAAATTAAACAGGGAAGTAATTAAAAACTAAGTAAATTTTAAAAGGAAGAAAAATGTGCTTTTAAGACATTGTTGACTGTAATTACAGTTTTAGCTGTACTCATTGGTGAAAAATCACTTTGCTACTAGAGGCTGCCAAGCTGCAGGTGAATGAAGATGCACTATGACTGAGTGGTACTTCCTAGTGAAGGTCAGTTTCCAGAACCTCAGGATCATTCCTGAGCCATTGTATGTCCCAATAATCCTCAACATCTTCTAAAGTGTGATGGTATATACTGCTTTTAAAAGGATCCATTACTTTTAAAAAAGGGATTTGGGATATGTATGATTTGTTTTGGAGGTGGATGAGATTTGCAAATGTTGTGTGGGAATTAATTGTCGTTCTCAGACAGAAATCTGGGCACTGAAAGAGAATACCTTAGCGAAAAATCCAGTCTCATATGTCCCATTTCAGAAACATGCATTGTGAGGAGAAAGTGCTTCAGAGTCCTTAAAATATAGAAGTTTTTTGTACTCTTGTGTTTTGGGGCTTGCAGTGTTATTAGTTCAAAGGGGGGAGGTATGCTTTTTCATGATGACTATATTTAGCCAGGAGGAATAGTCCTTTTTAAAGCAAACTGAAATGAGTGTATATGAGCGTGAAATTATCAGCAGTGCTAGTGCACATTTACATTACTTCTACATACTCTTTTGAATGACCACACGACAGAACAAGTACTTCGTTTCCACTGTGTTGATTTTTCTTGACAAAACATGGCAGTCCATCCAAAGGAGGGTGTTTAGCCAAGATAAATATAAAATTTATGATTAAGCAAAGTGTTTCCTTATTATAATCCCTAAAGAGAATTTGAGACTTGTTAAATATAATGTGCCCAGGTAGTTTTAAGAGTAAATCACGCTTTATGCTTTTAAATACTGAAATACAGCAACACCACCAACCATTTGAGATCTTACCTGTGGAAACAACACTGCATACTGATTTCCTTTGAACCAAGTAGCAAAAACCCATGCATATATACAATATATAACCTCAAATTTGATGTATTCATTCAGTTTTACAGTCCTGTACAGAGATCAAGAATCTGTTTCAGGAGCATAGTTTATAAAACCATGTCTCACTCTTTCCTGTAATGTGTGTTATGGAAGAAAGCAAATAAACTGTTTTGACAGAATGGATAAAAATTGATAACATGATTACATTTCTGGCGCATTTCTTTATATAGCTGCTATATTTACAGAATACCACTTTGAAGAAAACTATGGTGATTGTCAATGTTATTTATTAAAATAAATGGAGAATGAAAATTGATTCAGGAGATGAGTGGATTTTGACCTTTGTGGTACCAATGTTGGCTTTGGAATGCAATGTTCTAATTAAATTGTGAATGTACTTAGATAGTGGATATTAAATGATCTCACTGTATTCTTTCAAGGACTATGAACTTCCAAAATCAAGGATAACATTAGATGTCAGCCAAGTATTTTGTCCTTCTCGTGGTTTGTCTTTACATCTGAATTAGTGCCAGTTTGCACAGATTGTGTGTCAGCTTAAATACAAGAAACAGGCCTCAGTCTGCTTGAACTCATTCCACCAAAGACTTCTAAAAACTTTCGGTAGTCTGCAGACTGTAATGGTTGTTTCACATTAAGTTGCTTTGTAGAATTACAAAACAGCTTTTCTTGTGCTTTCAAATAAAATGTTGTCATCCGCTAATGAATGAGATACCATCTGTAATAATTAAGGTTATTCTACTTGTTTTCCCCCTGCAGCAAAACTTCTGAAGGTTTGCAGAAGACAGTAAGAGAACCACCAGGAAGACTATTGCAGTATTGTAAGTACTGCACCCAGAAAAAAAAGTAGTGAATTAAGAATCATGTAAAGAGATTTTCATTTTCGGGGGGGAAAAATGAGCTACATAAAGGGATTACATGTAAAATACAGAGCAGGATGTATTGTAGCAATCATGTTAATAATTTACTAGGGAAAAACTGCACTCTTGTAAAATCTGAAATTGTATCCTTGTGCAGCGTAATCAGGAATTTACCAATAGCAGTGAAAAATATTTCTCTATTCACCAAAGATTGATCTAGTTTATATACATTTGTTTATTTAAAACTATCAGAATTTAGAAAATCATTGTAGTTTTGTAGGTTTGTCATTTGTTTTAGTGACTTATTGTTTAGGTTATTTTGCAGAATTATTTATTTGCTGATTTATTTATGTATTTCATTATTTATTTATTTGATTATTTAGTAAATTATTTATCTGATGAATTATTAATACATCTTCATGACATGCTTTAAATTATTTATAACTTAATTTTGAGTTTATTGCTTTTCGACGCTGCATTGTTACTGACTAGTTTTGATTTTTTTTTCTTGGTTCTTGAAAATTAAAGTACTAGCTCTAAGGCAAAAGTATATTCTTTGCAGAATCCATAGATGGTTTTCAGTGAAGTAATTTACCATGTAGATACTAATTTTGTTTAGCTTTATATTGCTTAATATCACTTTTCTACTTATTTAGCTTTTGCTTCTGTTATTTCATCGATGTGTCAAGATGAAATGAGTGACCTTTAAGGAGCAAAGATAAATATTTACTTTAAAACATGTAGAAACAGAATAGTTCTATTTCCCCCTTAATAAGTATCCTTCAATTATTCTTAAAGTTAACTTGAGATATTTTTTGTCCCAATAAAATGGATGTTTTTTAAGTGAGACTCTTGATATTTGAACTAATACATTTAACTTTTAATAAGAAAATAATATATTCACATTAATAACTCATATGGAGAGTTCCTTTTTAGTGGCAAGGTTTTAAATATATGGGGAGGAATGGTTGTATCTCTAGACATATGCAGAAGAGGAAGATACATGTGGAGGGGGAAGTTGGGTAGTAGGTTGGTTTTTTTCCCCCAGTTTTTTTTTGCATACATAGGAATTTATAAGCTCAAAAAATTTAACGCGTCTGTGTTGTGTGTAAACTATTCTGTGATCACAAAGCATCATTCCTAGTGCACAACATACTGTTGTGAAGCCCGTTTTTGTGTTGCTTTCTTTTGCCAGTTAAAAAGGCTTGAAATCTCATCTTTTACTCCAGAGAGACTTGAGTGAATGTACAAAAGCAGCATAAGGCGCCAATTTTAGGCTTCAATTTTGGGCTTCATGTACGAGCACCAGCTCTACGGTGTGTCTGGGATCAGAATTTGACTCGGAGTCAATTCTGACTGATGTTTTTTTCAGGACCAATGAGCCTCTTACCTGAAGTTGCCTATTTCACCTCAGGTCCCAGTGAGTAACTCGTTGGGCAGTCAGAAGCCACCTTGCAGGAGAGCACTGTGACTGACAGCCCTGTTTCAGAGCTGTAATGAATAGGGCAAAGCAGCAGTTCCTCTGCAAAAGTGCCGTGTGCACAACGTGGCCTTTATTCTAGGTTTAGTGCTTGAAATGAATTACTATATACTTTAAAGTTTTAACACAGCATGGAAAGGCTGCATTGTACATTTCAAGTTTCAGTGCTGTTGAAATACAGTAGAAATGGCCTCTGTAGACAGGTTTCACTATAGAACTTAAATTATGCATGTGTATATCCAAATTCCTTATTTTGAAATATTGAATGTATGAATATTTAATTTGTATCTTGCTTTAGTATCTTCATATGCTTGCCTTAAAGGAAGCTGTTTCCTTTGATTTATATACACGGATAAAAATGTGTGTACAGTATGTATCAATGGTTTTTCTCTCTACGGTGTTAGATGAACAGCTTCAGATGATGATAGCTACTGATTTTTATTCTTCAGCTTGCTACTATTGTATAAAACGTAAATTTGTCTTATTTGTTCTATTAATCTTATTTGAATTTCAAATACATTTGCTTTTCAGAAATATTTTCTTAATTACATACATTAAGAAAAGTCAATTATGTTGCAGATCTCAACCATGCAGTACTTTTGGTCTGTGCACATTAACAAAGCTCTGAATATTATTATTTGGGGCAGAGTTCCAATCTGAAATTTACATTTCTCCTTATTTGAATGTTTTCACTGAAGCTGAGAACTCCAAGGGAGTTCCTCAACATATACTAGTTTATGTGACATGCTCTATGGAATTTAGTAGTCACTCTTATTTCCTTGGGTAAATGAGGTCTTATTGTTGAATAAGACCTATTATAAGCAGTTACAAAGGTAAGTGCTGTCAGTGCATTCTGCCACCAGTTTCTCGAGTATGAAACACTTCCTGAAAGATGTGCTACTACTGTTATAGGGTAATATAACGCAGCTTATGTGTTGGCACCGAAAGTAGCTACTTCATAATGATGACAAGTGAAAGTACAGCCAAAGGTCATATTAAACAAGAGATTTCTTTCACACCTCATCCATTTTCTGGATGTGGTATGAAAATAGCTTTGTTCCCTACGCTTCAGTATTTTTAAAAATAAGTTATCTTGAAAGATTTTTTTATGCCTTGTATATTATTTTGTTCACGTTTTAAGAGCTGGACTGTGGAATTCTAGCATGCTAACTTCGGTGCTACAAAAGTGTTTGAAATTAGCTTAAATTTTGGGTGCAATTAGGCAACATAAGTAGTATTTCATCTCACTATACTTTTTTGGTTTGCAAATTTGCTTAAAGGCATAACTTTAAGTTCTAGAAAAAGAACTATTAATGTGCAAAGTGGTATTTATATTGACGTTGCATGGCTATGGTTTTATGCTTTTTTGAATCTTTTAAGAAGAAAGGTATGTATTTTTTTTTTTCTGAAAATTGCAGCCTGTTGTTTAGAAATAGAAAAAAGTGAACCTATCCATGTTGACAGACTGTTTCTTAGCTCTCTTTTAAAGAGATCTTGCCAGTAGTGTGAAAGGACGCTGTATGCGTCCCCCATCTTACACTGAAACGGTCAACCAACGGGATGCTAAAATAAGGTGTCATTTTAAAAACTTGAATAGTCTCGTATACGATAATGAAAATGAAGCTGGCTTGTTTCACAGAGGGTGCTGAACAGTTAGGAGATGCTGGTTGGGAAGCCTAAATCTGGTGTATTATTGGTAGGTGTATTTCTGTTCTAATCTAACTCCATAGAAATCGCAGAAGCCATATTAAGCTCTTCTTCAATTTATTCCATGCAGATAAAAGAATTTACATCTCATGAGTCATATATTTCCTGTTGTATCTTTAATACAGCCATTTTTAGTATTTTTCTTGCCTCTCTCCTCTATTGGTATGCTTAGAGAGTCTGTGTGCAGGAGCTTGTTATTTCACCCGTGAGGCAAGGAGGAGTTCAAATCAATAGCAGTGTGTTGTTGACACTAAATGATGTTTCTTCTTGCCACAATAAGACTTGATTTTGTCATCCTAATGACGCTAGCTTGCTTTACAGAATAGGGATCAGCACTCTCTCAAATCAAACTTTACAAGTATTAAAAAAAGTCCTTTGAAGGAAGTACTAGAGAAATACTCCAGTATTTGTAACCAAACACATACATTGGCTTTGTAAAATAAGTGTTTAAGTTCTGTTTCACTTTGTAGGGAAACTGCTTTGCAATGCCTTTTGGAAGTCTGTGTTAAAGGAAGTAAGATTGCTCAGAGCTGACAGTGATGAAAGCATGATGTTTTAAAAAGAAATTATGAAAAACATTTTCTAAAATATAAGTTCATGTAAAATATGGATCATATTAAGACCTCAGCTAAAAAAAAAAACAAAACAAAACAAAAAATCTCAAGCTAGTAGAAATTCTGTATGTTTCACAGAAAAATCTTTGGAACACTGCCTAGAAAGAGGATGTTTGCAAGGGGAAAAAGGTACAGCCACACTAGGTCTTGGATTGCACTCTATAGCATGGTCAAAAAGGAGTAAGCAGTTGTTCCTGACTTGAACGAAGGATCCCACTGGGAGACAGGAGCTGAACAAAGATGTGAATTTGAGAAGAAATAGTGTAATCATGGAAACCAATAGTATGATGATAGGAACTTATGGGCATAATGTTGGTAGCAACAGTGGGTTATTGAGAAGCACGAGATTTTTTGTGTTGGACACCTGAGTGTGTAGTGTCCAACACCAATAGCAGTGTTGAATCACCCTATTATATTATTATGTCCTGGTTTGAGTGAGTGGCAGGGGTTTTTTGGTAGCAGGGGATGGGGCTACAGTGGTGGCCCCCTGTGAGAAGCTTCTCGGAGCTCTTCTGGCTCCAAGTCAGACCCACCTTTGCACCAAGGCTGGGCCGGTTAGCTGCACTCCATGATAATGTATTTAAGAAGGAGAACCTGGGAGGAGTTGTGGGGAGGAGTGGTGAGGAGGACATCTGTGTAAACTCCGAGGCCAGTGGAAGGAAGGAGGAGAAGAAGGGAGCTGTGCGAGAGCAGGGACTCCCCTTTCCCACCTTGCTGATATGGCAGAGCCACCCCCTGCCACCCATGGGGGTCCACAGTGGAGCAGATACTGATTTGGAGCCTGTGTGGGGCCTCACACCGGGACATGTGTCTGTGCCCAAAGGAGGCCGGGACCCCATGGGAAGAAGCCCCTGCTGCTGTAGTTTGGTGTTGGGAGGACTGCAACATGCAGGGGTGACCCACACACCCATGGGAGTGGCCCGTGTCAGAGCTGGTTTGTGGAGGACTGTCTCCTGTGAGAGAGGGACCATGCTGGAACAGGGGAGGAATGCCAGAAGTTCACCAAGGTGGAAGAAGTGGCAGGACTGACTGCACATCCCATTCCTTGCTCCCTGTGCCACTGGCGGGAAGGTGGTAGAGATACTGGGGCAGAGATGAGTCCGGGAAGAAGGGAAGGATGGGGGAAGATGTTTTCAAGAAGTGGTAATGCTTCTCACAGTCCTGCTCTGTCTGTTACGTGTTGTTGTTAGTTTCTGCATTAAATTTATGTTGTTTTTTTCTTCACACAATGAGCTTGTCCTTTGCCTGTGCCTTAAAGGATGAGATCATCCCTCTATATCCTTATCTCAATTTCCTGGATGTTTTGCTTTTCTTGTCAATGCTGGGGACAAAAGGGGGAGTGAGCGTCATCTTTGCTTATTTTCCCCTTCTCAGCGCTGAAGGGGGGAGTGAGTGGCTGCATGGTACGCTGTTGCCCTCTGAGCCCAAACCATGACATGTTAAAGCATCCTCTTCCTTACAACATATTTGTACATTTATATATGATACATATCTTTCACTGTATGAAAGATGTTACTTTTTTATCTGAAAGAACATCAGAAGATATTATGGCTGCATGGTTAAACATTCTCATGGTTAGTTGTGAATTTTAACTTTAATGTTGAACCCCAGCAGCCTGTTCTAGGAAAGCCTTTTAACAGTAAGCAGCTTTATTAGCAACTGCACTCATGTATCTTTTCTATTTACACTCTTTTCATTGTTTCATATTTTTATGCAAAGCATGGGTTCTCAGATGTTCATAGTGTAAACTGCAATCTAATTTTTTTTTGGTTTTACAATATCTCCCCTTCTCTTTTCTTCTATATGATTTTCATAAAGTCCCCTGACATAAACTGTCTGCATATCATGATACTTCCTGGAGAGGAAATGCCTCCTATTTTTCAGAGAGTGAAAAAAGTCCTTGTGAAAATTACAATAACTAGTTACACTTCAGTAATGGTATGAATATTATATAAAGTTTAAGCAATATTTTGTGGGTTTTTTAATGAACATTAATGGCAGGAAATGAGTAGCACCTGAAAGAAGATGACTAGGAACTTCAGAAACGTACCTTATTGCTCATCTACCTCAAATCCCGAAAGTTTTTGATGATTCTCTGTCTCGCTGAAATATATTTTGAATTAGGTCTACGTCAGGAGCACTTCACCAGTTTATTTATACTAGCAATACACATCTACCTCGGATGCAGCTTAGTAGCAAAGTGGTGGTAAGAATAGCTTAGTCTTGTTCATGCATACTTCTTTATTCTGTCTCCAATGCTGAGAGAAGCTAAAAAACAGTTTTGCTAGTGTAACTTCCCCTTATTTGCATGAAGTTAGCACACTTGTGGAATACCAGCAGCACACTCCTATCCTGCCACATGTAGGTATAATATCTTACTGTATACATTAAGATACCTATCAGAAAGAACCTCAAACATCTTGTCAGCAGTACAGTGAAGATGCAAGAAGCTCAGTGAAGAAGGCTGTGCCTAGTATGGTGACTTGTCTCTACTGAAATATCTTTTTCCTTTTAACTGAGATTCTGCTATTGTAAACATTTGAGTGTAACCTACGACAAGCTGATAGTGGCACTGAAGTTGATGAATATATTCTCTTACAGCAGTATATTTAGTAAACACTATTTTTAGACTATTTTCTTTATCTCAGGCTCTTGAATTTGACATATGCTTATAGCTGGATTTAATGTTCCTTACTCTCTTGTGAGGATCAACAAACATAAAAAACCGTCCCTTATAGTGGCTGCAAAACCAGGAAAAATATCAAATGCAAAGAGCTTTGTTATTCTACCTTGTTTCGTTGTTTATATTCTTTCGTGTGTGTAACTGCCGTGTTTCAGTTGACCATAGGGATCTGGGATTGTCTCATTTTATCACATTTGTGTTAATTCTGACATTTTGATAAAAAAGTTGGGAGGTTTTAGATTAATACTGCAAAATTTAACTTTTGTACAATAAGCTTTAACATTAAATTCTTAAAATTTGTGGATTCAGGTAAACAGGAAGCAAATGCTCTGGAATTATAGTACCTATTGATATTGAGAGGAATCTAGAAAATTGATGTATAAGCTTTTCTTTTAAATTTCCCCTAATTTGCAGCCAACAAATGAAATTGTTGCAATTATTTGACTAGATAATTTTTTTTTTCAGTTTATGTACAGAACTGGTTTTGTTTCTGTACTATGCAACTCCATGCCATAGTATGTCTAAGCGATCTCTTTGCTTAACATTTTCACTCTAATTTATAAAGAGTTTTATTTGCCTTGCTATGCCTATTTATTCTCAATAAATACCTCTGCTACCTGGAAGTGAATGTAAAATAACTTATGAGTGAGAAGCGTATTTTGGTAACAACCTGAAAAAATTATCTTTTGCTTCTCTTTAATCACCTATAATCTATAGTACTACTCTTAAGACTCTTTCTTAGAGAGAGATTTTATTGTATACACGTGCATGCAATACATTCTTAGAACAATTAGTAAAACTACAGGCACATCTGAAGCCATATTCTGCGTTTTCAGTGAAACGTATTTTGAATAAGTAGCTGATCTATTGAGTGGAGTTGTCCATTGATTCTAAAGATATTTTTTTCTGTGCTCAGACAAATCAAGATGGTAATCATTTATAATTTCTTGCCTTCATGAAAAGGAGTGATGAATAATATGATTGGAAGGAATGCATGAGTCATGAAATGGAGAGCTGGGCAATCATGGAAAAATTCACTTTAAAAACTCTCTTCTGCTTTCCAGGAGCCATAATGTGAGTTCAGTTTTCTGTAATATAATCCAAAAATTATGATGGTAGAGGTTTTAATAAAAGCCTTGGATGGATGAAAAACAACCCTCTAAGTCAATTCAAACATTGGTTGGTGGGTTATAAAAAGGAGTTCTTTAACTCTCAGCTAAAAGTGATTGTGGATACAATGATCAGAGGACACTTTCTTCTGACCTCCATATGAATGTAAAAATGAAATGTCATAAAATATACTACAGTTAATATGGAGTGAACGTAGACCCTACAGTGTTGAAAGTATCTGTTCTACTATAAAACAGCTTTGAAAAGCTGTTAAAATATTGATAAGTTGGTAAAGCACTTCAGAAACTCTTCTTTCTATTTCGGATGTAGATCTGTGTAGCCAGTCAAGATTTGTACTCTCTTGGGTCTACAACACATAAAAGAGAATAAAACTAAGTATTGTTACTTAAATAAATGGCTTAATTTGTCATAGCTCCACCCACAAAAAAAATCCATCTGGTTTTCAGCTTTTCTCCCGTACTAAAGTCATCAAGCATGTATTAAAAAAATTGCTCAGTAGAATCAAGCACCAGGTCTGTGTCCCAAGCAAGACTCACATAACCAGCTGTTCTCCCTGCAGTGACCTGGGCTAGGCAGCTTAGCATCTGCCTCTGTTTTCTTTTCAGTGACCCAAGCCAGATTTCTTCAAAGCCTATTGCCGATATTTTTCCTGCAGTGACTCATGCTAATTTCTTTTACGTGCTACAGCTGGTTTTGAAAGATGTCTTCCCTTTTTCTTTTCTGATTTACTCTTTCTGTAAATTTAAAGAGGTGATTTTTAAAATTACTGGGTAATGTTGACCATAGGGCTGTTCTGGTTGTCATGCTTTAAGGCATATTTTAGCACTATGCTGGGCAAATTCACTTTCCAAAGGGAAGTGCAATTGTGCCTGTGTTTCTTATGGACAAAGAATCATGACCTTGAACTGAGTTAATTACGTTCATTTAACTTGTGAGAATCAAGGTGAAACTGTTGGTTGTGGCTTGGGACAGGGCAGAGTTCAGAAACATTCAGAAACAAAAAGGAAGATATTTTGCTCTGTGAACTAACAGTATGAAAAAATTACATGACAAAATGCTCTAAATGAGAATAAAACCTACTAATTATAAGATTAAGCTGGCCCCAGGAAGGTAATATTACTAATAGTTAAATGAAAAACAGTAAAGTGTAAATTTGCCATTTTGATGGAGATACAGCTCACTTTTCACAGTAGTTGCCAATGGAAATTATGGAAAGTCTTTTAGAAAGGCTAGTTTTTTCTTTTAAAGTAAAAAAACCTGTCTGTTTTATCTTCTTTTTTTTTTTTTTTTTTTTTTTTTCTGTAAGACATTCAAATATTGAAGTAAGCCAGAAGTTCTTGGTTCTTGGAATGTTTTATAGTGACTATATTATAGGAGAGGTTGTGCACCTTGCTTTCAGTTTGCATTCTTAAAAATTCCTTTGGCAACTCCAAAACAGTTTATGTGGACAAGTGACTTAAAAAAGTAAAAATACTCTGGCTACTGATGAGTGACTAGAATTTGCCTTAGCCCAAAATGCAAATGCTATGCATAATGTGAAACATTTTACCCTTTCTAGATCAACATGAAGTGCTTTTTCACTCATCTTTGTTCTGAGACAAGTCTAATTATTGTTTGAGTAAATACTGCTCTAGAGTATAAATTGAAGCATAGTAAGGATGATTGATTGGGATAATCACTTCAGAAACTGGAGAAGGTTAGCCTCACTAGGTCCCTTTCCCTAGCCATGTGTTCTCACCAATTTTATGCAGGCTACTGCTTGTGCCTCTATGCATTCTTTTGCTATGTTAGTTTTAATCTTTATTAATTTTCTGATCTGACTACATTAGTGCTAGGTCAAGGAAAGAGTGAGAAAAAGGCTGTTGAAGGGCATAGGAGACACTCAGGAAGCAATACTCTGAGCTAGTGCTAATGTTGAAAAGATAGTGCTGCCATGTACATAAAATGCACAGGGTAATAATTGCTTACTGCCTCTGAAGTTTATCTTGCTGTATTTTGCAACAGCAGGAGTGCAAATTATAACGTGTTTGGTTGCTTCTAACTCTGATTTACTAATTTCTACTTTTGTTGATCATCTTCAAAGAGTACAACGTAATTTTAAAAACTCTTAGACACCACAAAAATTAACCCAGAAAAAACCCTGTATTGTTGGAAAAAAAAATGAGCCATTTGGATCAATATGATAGGACTTTTCTTAAGTAAATTCCCTGTAATACATTGTTTCTTCAGTGTTCCAGAGCTGTCTCAGGTAAAAATTGATGTGTAATTTATAAGGCTTAGTTGACATCCTGTGTATAGAAATTCAAATTTTATCTTGTAATTTTTATCATATACACTTCCATTAGTTCATCTGTCTTTTAAGCCTTTGGTTCTCATTTACCAAAATTTTTCCCTTCAAAGGATTTCTTTCCAGTTCTTGTACTCTTCTGGTACAAACATGAATGAATGTGCAAATCTTCCATGTTCAAAACTTATGCTCTAGTTAAATTCAAGGTATGTGTCAATCTGTATATATATATATGTATTTTTATTTTAAAGAAGTATTTTTGTGTGGTTATTTTATGAAGATCACAATATCAAGTGCAGTGTTTGTTCACATGATGCTTTCAGAGTCTTAAAAAAAAAACCAAACAGAAGAATAATGCATGTGACAAAATATTTGAAGAAATAAGATTAATATGGTGATTTGGAATGACCTACATTAACAAGCTATTTAAGGTCCTATTGCTGACTTTTATATAAGTAACACTAGTGATGCATAAATATCTGTTGAATATAAATAACTTGAGGAAAAACATTTACTGTTTCCCATAAATCAAATTACAGAATCACAGAATAATTGATTTCAGAAGGCACCTCTGGAGATCATCTAGTCCAACCCCTCAGCTCAAAGCAGGGTCAGCTAGAGCAGGTTCCTCAGGACATTGTCTGGTTAGGTTTTGAATATCTGCAAAAGTGGAGACTCCACCACTTATTTGGACAACCTGTTCCTGTCTTTGATTATCCTCATGGTAAAAGAAGTTTTTATTATTTTTAAATGGGATTTCTTGGATTCGTATCCGTTAACTTTTGTCTGTTCACTGGATAGTATTAAGAAGAGTCAGCCTTCATCTTCTGTACTCCCGTCAGAAATGTCTAGAAGTCCCCTGAGTCTTCTCTTCTCAAGGCTAAACAATTCTAGCGCTCTCAGCATCTGCACATATTTCATATGCTTCAAGCCCTTAATCATCCGTCAGGCCCTATGCTGGATGCGCTATAATAAGTCTGTGTCTCTCTCGTACTGGAAGACCAGAACTGCATACAGTATTCCAGAAGTGTATCACCAGTGCTGTCTAAAGGGGAATAATTGCCTCCATTGACGTTCTGGTAATAACCTTCCTAAGGGTCTTGGCCTTTTATGCTGTGAGGACACATTGCTGGTGTTCATGTTCAGCTTTGAGTCCACTAGGATACCTAGGTCCTTTCCTGCAAAGCTCCTTTCCAGACGCTTGGCTCATAGCCAAGTAGTATGGTGCGTGAGGTAATTCTTTTTGGGGATTCACGTGAGAATCAGCCTGTAGTTCCAGGGACCCTCCTGCTTTCTCTCCTTGAAGAGAGGAGTGGCATTTGGTATGCTCAAGTCCCTAAGACCCTGCTGTGATCTCCACGTCCTCTCAAAAGTTACTGTGAGTGTCCTTGATTACTGGGATTAGCCATCTCCCTCAGCACTTGTTAGTCGATCCTTTCAGGGCCCATAGATTGTGTACATCCAGTTTGTTTAAATATTCCCAGACTTTATCCTGATGCACCTGGATCAGTCTACTGTGCCCTGGACTTTCACACTGGTTTCATGGACCTGGCATTGCTGAAGGCTTCTCTCACCAGTAAAGACTGAGGCAAAGAAAGCATTGAGGATCTTCATAAAATGGTTTGGGTTGGAAGGGACCTTAAAGACCATCTAGTTCCAACCCCCCTACCCTGGGCAGAGACACCTTCCACTAGACCAGTTTGCTCAAAGCCCCGTCCAACCTGGCCTTGAACACTGCCAGGGAGGGGGCAGCCACAGCTCCTCTGGGCAACCTGCTCCAGTGTCTCACCACTCTCACAGGAAATAATTTCTTCCTTATATCTAATCTAAATCTACCCTCTTTTAGGGTCCTTCATCCTACCTCTGCACTCTCATGAGAGCAGAGTAGGGGGAGAGAATCCCCTCCCTTGACCTGCTGCTCACACTTCTCTTGATGCAGCCCAGGATACAGTTGGCTTTCTGGGCTGTGAGCACACAGTACTGGCTCATAGTCAGGTTTTCATCCACTAATATCCCCAAGTCCTCCTCCGCAGGGCTGCTCTCAATCTCCTCATAGTCCAGATTGTATTTGTGTGTGGGATTGTCCCAACCCATGTGCAGAATCTTGCACCTGGCCTTGTTGAACTTCATGAGGTTTGCACAGTCCCACCTCTCCAGCCTGTCCAGGTCCCTCTGGATGGCACATCCCTTCCCTCCAGCGTGTCAACTGCACCACACAGCTTGGTGTCATTGGCAAGCTTGCTGAGGGTGCCCTCAATCCCACTGTCCGTGTCACCAACAAAGATGTTAAACAGCGCTGGTCCCAATACCGACCCTTGAAGAACGCCACTCGTCACTGCTCTCCACTTGGACGTTGAGCCAGTGACCACAACTCTTCGAGTGCAACTGTCCACCCAATTCCCTATCCACCAAGTGGTCCATCCATCAAATCCATGTCTCTCCAATTTAGAAACAAGGATGTTGTGTGGGACAGTGTCAGATGTTTTGCACAAGTTGGTTGCTCTTTCCTTATGCACCAATGCTGCAAGCCCATTGTAGAAGGCCACCAAATTTATCAGGCATGATTTGCCCTTAGTGAAGCCATGTTGGTTGTCACACAC